>NW_027460410.1:0-84580 GCF_050947875.1 Dermacentor variabilis | reverse complement strand
GCCGATGCTGCTCTTTTTAGCACCCGCACATGGGTTTGTGCCAAAACGCGTTTTAAGCATGCACATGCATCTTTTGGTTGACGCGGACGCAGTTTTCTGCAAAACCACACGATATACATGCAAATGGTGCTTTTGGCAGAACGCGCACGTGGATTTCTACCAAACGACGTGAAAAGCATGCCGATGCTGCTCTTTTTAGCACCCGCACATGGATTTGTGCCAAAACGCGTTTTAAGCATGCACATGCATCTTTTGGTAGACGCGGACGCAGTTTTCTGCAAGACCACACGATATGCATGCAAATGGTGCTTTTGGCAGAACGCGCACGTGATTTCTACCAAAGGACGTGAAAAGCATGCCGATGCTTCTCTTTTTAGCACCCGCACATGGATTTGTGCCAAAACGCGTGTTAAGCATGCACATGCATCTTTTGGTAGACGCGGACGCAGTTTTCTGCAAAACCACACGATATGCATGCAAATGGTGCTTTTGGCAGAACGCGCACGTGGATTTCTACCAAACGACGTGAAAAGCATGCCGATGCTGCTCTTTTTAGCACCTGCACATGGATTTGTGCCAAAACGCGTTTTAAGCATGCACATGTATCTTTTGGCAGACGCGGACGCAGTTTTCTGCAAAACCACACGATATGCATGCAAATGGTGCTTTTGGCAGAACGCGCACGTGGATTTCTACCAAACGACGTGAAAAGCATGCCGATGCTGCTCTTTTTAGCACCCGCACATGCATTTGTGCCAAAACGCGTGTTAAGCATGCACATGCATCTTTCGGTAGACGCGGACGCAGTTTTCTGCAAAACCACACGATATGCATGCAAATGGTGCTTTTGGCAGAACGCGCACGTGGATTTCTACCAAACGACGTGAAAAGCATGCCGATGCTGCTCTTTTTAGCACCCGCACATGCATTTGTGCCAAAACGCGTTTTAAGCATGCACATGCATCTTTTAGTAGACGCGGACGCAGTTTTCTGCAAAACCACACGATATGCATGCAAATGGTGCTTTTGGCAGAACGCGCACGTGGATTTCTACCAAACGACGTGAAAAGCATGCCGATGCTGCTCTTTTTAGTACCCGCACATGGATTTGTGCCAAAACGCGTTTTAAGCATGCACATGCATCTTTTGGTAGACGCGGACGCTGTTTTCTGCAAAACCACACGATATGCATGCAAATGGTGCTTTTGACAGAACGCGCACGTGGATTTCTACCAAACGACGTGAAAAGCATGCCGATGCTGCTCTTTTTAGCATCCGCACATGAATTTGTGCCAAAACGCGTTTTAAGCATGCACATGCATCTTTTGGTAGACGCGGACGCAGTTTTCTGCAAAACCACACGATATGCATGCAAATGGTGCTTTTGGCAGAACGCGCACGTGGATTTCTACCAAACGACGTGAAAAGCATGCCGATGCTGCTCTTTTTAGCACCCGCACATGGATTTGTGCCAAAACGCGTTTTAAGCATGCACATGCATCTTTTGGTAGACGCGGACGCAGTTTTCGGCAAAACCACACGCTATGCATGCAAATGGTGCTTTTGGCAGAACGCGCGCGTGGATTTCTACCAAACGACGTGAAAAGCATGCCGATGCTGCTCTTTTTAGCACCCGCACATAGATTTGTGCCAAAACGCGTGTTAAGCATGCACATGCAATTTTGGTAGACGCGGACGCAGTTTTCTGCAAAACCACACGATATGCATGCAAATGGTGCTTTTGGCAGAACGCGCACGTGGATTTCTACCAAGCGACGTGAAAAGCCTGCCGATGCTGCTCTTTTTAGCACCGGCACATGGATTTGTGCTAAAACGCGTTTTAAGCATGCACATGCATCTTTTGGTAGACGCGGACGCACTTTTCTGCAAAACCACACGATATGCATGCAAATGGTGCTTTTGGCAGAACGCGCACGTGGATTTCTACCAAACGACGTGAAAAGCGTGCCGATGCTGCTCTTTTTAGCACCCGCACATGGATTTGTGCCAAAACGCGTTTTAAACATGCACATGCATCTTTTGGTAGACACGGACGCAGTTTTCTGCCAAACCGCACGATATGCATGCAAATGGTGCTTTTGGCAGAACGCGCACGTGGATTTCTACCAAACGATGTGAAAAGCATGCCGATGCTGCTCTTTTTAGCACCCGCACATGTATTTGTGCCAAAACGCGTTTTAAGCATGCACATGCATCTTTTGGTAGACGCGGACGCAGTTTTCGGCAAAACCACACGATATGCATGCAAATGGTGCTTTTGGCAGAACGCGCGCGTGGATTTCTACCAAACGACGTGAAAAGCATGCCGATGCTGCTCTTTTTAGCACCCGCACATGGATTTGTGCCAAAACGCGTGTTAAGCATGCACATGCATCTTTTGGTAGACGCGGACGCAGTTTTCTGCAAAACCACACGATATGCATGCAAATGGTGCTTTTGGCAGAACGCGCACGTGTATTTCTACCAAACGACGTGAAAAGCATGCCGATGCTCCTCTTTTTAGCACCCGCACATGGATTTGTGCCAAAACGCGTTTTAAGCACGCACATGTATCTTTTGGTAGACGCGGACGCAGTTTTCTGCAAAACCACACGATATCCATGCAAATGGTGCTTTTGGCAGAACGCGCACGTGGATTTCTACCAAACGACGAGAAAAGCATGCCGATGCTGCTCTTTTTAGCATCCGCACATGAATTTGTGCCAAAACGCGTGTTAAGCATGCACATGCATCTTTTGGTAGACGCGGACGCAGTTTTCTGCAAAACCACACGATATGCATGCAAATGGTGCTTTTGGCAGAACGCGCACGTGGATTTCTACCACACGACGTGAAAAGCATGCCGATGCTGCTCTTTTTAGCACCCGCACATTGTTTTGTGCCAAAACGCGTTTTAAGCATGCACATGCATCTTTTGGTAGACGCGGACGCAGTTTTCTGCAAAACCACACGATATGCATGCAAATGGTGCTTTTGGTAGAACGCGCACGTGGATTTCTACCAAACGACGTGAAAAGCATGCCGATGCTGCTCTTTTTAGCATCCGAACATGAATTTGTAGCAAAACGCGTTTTAAGCATGCACATGCATCTTTTGGTAGACGCGGACGCAGTTTTCTGCAAAACCACACGATATGCACGCAAATGGTGCTTTTGGCAGAACGCGCACGTGTATTTCTACCAAACGGCGTGAAAAGCATGCCGACGCTGCTCTTTTTAGCACCCGCACATGGATTTGTGCCAAAACGCGTTTTAAGCATGCACATGCATCTTTTGGTAGACGCGGACGCAGTTTTCTGCAAAACCGCACGATATGCATGCAAATGGTGCTTTTGGCAGAACGCGCACGTGGATTTCTACCAAACGACGTGAAAAGCATGCCGATGCTGCTCTTTTTAGCACCCGCACATTGTTTTGTGCCAAAACGCGTTTTAAGCATGCACATGCATCTTTTGGTAGACGCGGACGCAGTTTTCTGCAAAACCACACGATATTCATGCAAATGGTGCTTTTGGCAGAACGCGCACGTGGATTTCTACCAAACGACGTGAAAAGCATGCCGATGCTGCTCTTTTTAGCATCCGAACATAAATTTGTGGCAAAACGCGTTTTAAGCATGCACATGCATCTTTTGGTAGACGCGGACGCAGTTTTCTGCAAAACCACACGATATGCACGCAAATGGTGCTTTTGGCAGAACGCGCACGTGGATTTCTACCAAACGACGTGAAAAGCATGCCGACGCTGCTCTTTTTAGCACCCGCACATGGATTTGTGCCAAAACGCGTTTTAAGCATGCACATGCATCTTTTGGTAGACGCGGACGCACTTTTCAGCAAAACCGCACGATATGCATGCAAATGGTGCTTTTGGCAGAACGCGCACGTGGATTTCTACCAAACGAGGTGAAAAGCATGCCGATGCTGCTCTTATTAGCACCCGAACATGGATTTGTGCCAAAACGCGTTTTAAGCATGCACATGCATCTTTTGGTAGACGCGGACGCAGTTTTCTAGAAAACCACACGATATGCATGCAAATGGCGCTTTTGGCAGAACGCGCACGTGGATTTCTACCAAACGACGTGAAAAGCATGCCGATGCTGCTCTTTTTAGCACCCGCACATGGGTTTGTGCCAAAACGCGTTTTAAGCATGCACATGCATCTTTTGGTTGACGCGGACGCAGTTTTCTGCAAAACCACACGATATACATGCAAATGGTGCTTTTGGCAGAACGCGCACGTGGATTTCTACCAAACGACGTGAAAAGCATGCCGATGCTGCTCTTTTTAGCACCCGCACATGGATTTGTGCCAAAACGCGTTTTAAGCATGCACATGCATCTTTTGGTAGACGCGGACGCAGTTTTCTGCAAGACCACACGATATGCATGCAAATGGTGCTTTTGGCAGAACGCGCACGTGGATTTCTACCAAAGGACGTGAAAAGCATGCCGATGCTTCTCTTTTTAGCACCCGCACATGGATTTGTGCCAAAACGCGTGTTAAGCATGCACATGCATCTTTTGGTAGACGCGGACGCAGTTTTCTGCAAAACCACACGATATGCATGCAAATGGTGCTTTTGGCAGAACGCGCACGTGGATTTCTACCAAACGACGTGAAAAGCATGCCGATGCTGCTCTTTTTAGCACCTGCACATGGATTTGTGCCAAAACGCGTTTTAAGCATGCACATGTATCTTTTGGCAGACGCGGACGCAGTTTTCTGCAAAACCACACGATATGCATGCAAATGGTGCTTTTGGCAGAACGCGCACGTGGATTTCTACCAAACGACGTGAAAAGCATGCCGATGCTGCTCTTTTTAGCACCCGCACATGCATTTGTGCCAAAACGCGTGTTAAGCATGCACATGCATCTTTCGGTAGACGCGGACGCAGTTTTCTGCAAAACCACACGATATGCATGCAAATGGTGCTTTTGGCAGAACGCGCACGTGGATTTCTACCAAACGACGTGAAAAGCATGCCGATGCTGCTCTTTTTAGCACCCGCACATGGATTTGTGCCAAAACGCGTTTTAAGCATGCACATGCATCTTTTGGTAGACGCGGACGCAGTTTTCTGCAAGACCACACGATATGCATGCAAATGGTGCTTTTGGCAGAACGCGCACGTGGATTTCTACCAAAGGACGTGAAAAGCATGCCGATGCTTCTCTTTTTAGCACCCGCACATGGATTTGTGCCAAAACGCGTGTTAAGCATGCACATGCATCTTTTGGTAGACGCGGACGCAGTTTTCTGCAAAACCACACGATATGCATGCAAATGGTGCTTTTGGCAGAACGCGCACGTGGATTTCTACCAAACGACGTGAAAAGCATGCCGATGCTGCTCTTTTTAGCACCTGCACATGGATTTGTGCCAAAACGCGTTTTAAGCATGCACATGTATCTTTTGGCAGACGCGGACGCAGTTTTCTGCAAAACCACACGATATGCATGCAAATGGTGCTTTTGGCAGAACGCGCACGTGGATTTCTACCAAACGACGTGAAAAGCATGCCGATGCTGCTCTTTTTAGCACCCGCACATGCATTTGTGCCAAAACGCGTGTTAAGCATGCACATGCATCTTTCGGTAGACGCGGACGCAGTTTTCTGCAAAACCACACGATATGCATGCAAATGGTGCTTTTGGCAGAACGCGCACGTGGATTTCTACCAAACGACGTGAAAAGCATGCCGATGCTGCTCTTTTTAGCACCCGCACATGCATTTGTGCCAAAACGCGTTTTAAGCATGCACATGCATCTTTTAGTAGACGCGGACGCAGTTTTCTGCAAAACCACACGATATGCATGCAAATGGTGCTTTTGGCAGAACGCGCACGTGGATTTCTACCAAACGACGTGAAAAGCATGCCGATGCTGCTCTTTTTAGTACCCGCACATGGATTTGTGCCAAAACGCGTTTTAAGCATGCACATGCATCTTTTGGTAGACGCGGACGCTGTTTTCTGCAAAACCACACGATATGCATGCAAATGGTGCTTTTGACAGAACGCGCACGTGGATTTCTACCAAACGACGTGAAAAGCATGCCGATGCTGCTCTTTTTAGCATCCGCACATGAATTTGTGCCAAAACGCGTTTTAAGCATGCACATGCATCTTTTGGTAGACGCGGACGCAGTTTTCTGCAAAACCACACGATATGCATGCAAATGGTGCTTTTGGCAGAACGCGCACGTGGATTTCTACCAAACGACGTGAAAAGCATGCCGATGCTGCTCTTTTTAGCACCCGCACATGGATTTGTGCCAAAACGCGTTTTAAGCATGCACATGCATCTTTTGGTAGACGCGGACGCAGTTTTCGGCAAAACCACACGCTATGCATGCAAATGGTGCTTTTGGCAGAACGCGCGCGTGGATTTCTACCAAACGACGTGAAAAGCATGCCGATGCTGCTCTTTTTAGCACCCGCACATAGATTTGTGCCAAAACGCGTGTTAAGCATGCACATGCAATTTTGGTAGACGCGGACGCAGTTTTCTGCAAAACCACACGATATGCATGCAAATGGTGCTTTTGGCAGAACGCGCACGTGGATTTCTACCAAGCGACGTGAAAAGCCTGCCGATGCTGCTCTTTTTAGCACCGGCACATGGATTTGTGCTAAAACGCGTTTTAAGCATGCACATGCATCTTTTGGTAGACGCGGACGCACTTTTCTGCAAAACCACACGATATGCATGCAAATGGTGCTTTTGGCAGAACGCGCACGTGGATTTCTACCAAACGACGTGAAAAGCGTGCCGATGCTGCTCTTTTTAGCACCCGCACATGGATTTGTGCCAAAACGCGTTTTAAACATGCACATGCATCTTTTGGTAGACACGGACGCAGTTTTCTGCCAAACCGCACGATATGCATGCAAATGGTGCTTTTGGCAGAACGCGCACGTGGATTTCTACCAAACGATGTGAAAAGCATGCCGATGCTGCTCTTTTTAGCACCCGCACATGTATTTGTGCCAAAACGCGTTTTAAGCATGCACATGCATCTTTTGGTAGACGCGGACGCAGTTTTCGGCAAAACCACACGATATGCATGCAAATGGTGCTTTTGGCAGAACGCGCGCGTGGATTTCTACCAAACGACGTGAAAAGCATGCCGATGCTGCTCTTTTTAGCACCCGCACATGGATTTGTGCCAAAACGCGTGTTAAGCATGCACATGCATCTTTTGGTAGACGCGGACGCAGTTTTCTGCAAAACCACACGATATGCATGCAAATGGTGCTTTTGGCAGAACGCGCACGTGTATTTCTACCAAACGACGTGAAAAGCATGCCGATGCTCCTCTTTTTAGCACCCGCACATGGATTTGTGCCAAAACGCGTTTTAAGCACGCACATGTATCTTTTGGTAGACGCGGACGCAGTTTTCTGCAAAACCACACGATATCCATGCAAATGGTGCTTTTGGCAGAACGCGCACGTGGATTTCTACCAAACGACGAGAAAAGCATGCCGATGCTGCTCTTTTTAGCATCCGCACATGAATTTGTGCCAAAACGCGTGTTAAGCATGCACATGCATCTTTTGGTAGACGCGGACGCAGTTTTCTGCAAAACCACACGATATGCATGCAAATGGTGCTTTTGGCAGAACGCGCACGTGGATTTCTACCACACGACGTGAAAAGCATGCCGATGCTGCTCTTTTTAGCACCCGCACATTGTTTTGTGCCAAAACGCGTTTTAAGCATGCACATGCATCTTTTGGTAGACGCGGACGCAGTTTTCTGCAAAACCACACGATATGCATGCAAATGGTGCTTTTGGTAGAACGCGCACGTGGATTTCTACCAAACGACGTGAAAAGCATGCCGATGCTGCTCTTTTTAGCATCCGAACATGAATTTGTAGCAAAACGCGTTTTAAGCATGCACATGCATCTTTTGGTAGACGCGGACGCAGTTTTCTGCAAAACCACACGATATGCACGCAAATGGTGCTTTTGGCAGAACGCGCACGTGTATTTCTACCAAACGGCGTGAAAAGCATGCCGACGCTGCTCTTTTTAGCACCCGCACATGGATTTGTGCCAAAACGCGTTTTAAGCATGCACATGCATCTTTTGGTAGACGCGGACGCAGTTTTCTGCAAAACCGCACGATATGCATGCAAATGGTGCTTTTGGCAGAACGCGCACGTGGATTTCTACCAAACGACGTGAAAAGCATGCCGATGCTGCTCTTTTTAGCACCCGCACATTGTTTTGTGCCAAAACGCGTTTTAAGCATGCACATGCATCTTTTGGTAGACGCGGACGCAGTTTTCTGCAAAACCACACGATATTCATGCAAATGGTGCTTTTGGCAGAACGCGCACGTGGATTTCTACCAAACGACGTGAAAAGCATGCCGATGCTGCTCTTTTTAGCATCCGAACATAAATTTGTGGCAAAACGCGTTTTAAGCATGCACATGCATCTTTTGGTAGACGCGGACGCAGTTTTCTGCAAAACCACACGATATGCACGCAAATGGTGCTTTTGGCAGAACGCGCACGTGGATTTCTACCAAACGACGTGAAAAGCATGCCGACGCTGCTCTTTTTAGCACCCGCACATGGATTTGTGCCAAAACGCGTTTTAAGCATGCACATGCATCTTTTGGTAGACGCGGACGCACTTTTCAGCAAAACCGCACGATATGCATGCAAATGGTGCTTTTGGCAGAACGCGCACGTGGATTTCTACCAAACGAGGTGAAAAGCATGCCGATGCTGCTCTTATTAGCACCCGAACATGGATTTGTGCCAAAACGCGTTTTAAGCATGCACATGCATCTTTTGGTAGACGCGGACGCAGTTTTCTAGAAAACCACACGATATGCATGCAAATGGCGCTTTTGGCAGAACGCGCACGTGGATTTCTACCAAACGACGTGAAAAGCATGCCGATGCTGCTCTTTTTAGCACCCGCACATGGGTTTGTGCCAAAACGCGTTTTAAGCATGCACATGCATCTTTTGGTTGACGCGGACGCAGTTTTCTGCAAAACCACACGATATACATGCAAATGGTGCTTTTGGCAGAACGCGCACGTGGATTTCTACCAAACGACGTGAAAAGCATGCCGATGCTGCTCTTTTTAGCACCCGCACATGGATTTGTGCCAAAACGCGTTTTAAGCATGCACATGCATCTTTTGGTAGACGCGGACGCAGTTTTCTGCAAGACCACACGATATGCATGCAAATGGTGCTTTTGGCAGAACGCGCACGTGGATTTCTACCAAAGGACGTGAAAAGCATGCCGATGCTTCTCTTTTTAGCACCCGCACATGGATTTGTGCCAAAACGCGTGTTAAGCATGCACATGCATCTTTTGGTAGACGCGGACGCAGTTTTCTGCAAAACCACACGATATGCATGCAAATGGTGCTTTTGGCAGAACGCGCACGTGGATTTCTACCAAACGACGTGAAAAGCATGCCGATGCTGCTCTTTTTAGCACCTGCACATGGATTTGTGCCAAAACGCGTTTTAAGCATGCACATGTATCTTTTGGCAGACGCGGACGCAGTTTTCTGCAAAACCACACGATATGCATGCAAATGGTGCTTTTGGCAGAACGCGCACGTGGATTTCTACCAAACGACGTGAAAAGCATGCCGATGCTGCTCTTTTTAGCACCCGCACATGCATTTGTGCCAAAACGCGTGTTAAGCATGCACATGCATCTTTCGGTAGACGCGGACGCAGTTTTCTGCAAAACCACACGATATGCATGCAAATGGTGCTTTTGGCAGAACGCGCACGTGGATTTCTACCAAACGACGTGAAAAGCATGCCGATGCTGCTCTTTTTAGCACCCGCACATGCATTTGTGCCAAAACGCGTTTTAAGCATGCACATGCATCTTTTAGTAGACGCGGACGCAGTTTTCTGCAAAACCACACGATATGCATGCAAATGGTGCTTTTGGCAGAACGCGCACGTGGATTTCTACCAAACGACGTGAAAAGCATGCCGATGCTGCTCTTTTTAGTACCCGCACATGGATTTGTGCCAAAACGCGTTTTAAGCATGCACATGCATCTTTTGGTAGACGCGGACGCTGTTTTCTGCAAAACCACACGATATGCATGCAAATGGTGCTTTTGACAGAACGCGCACGTGGATTTCTACCAAACGACGTGAAAAGCATGCCGATGCTGCTCTTTTTAGCATCCGCACATGAATTTGTGCCAAAACGCGTTTTAAGCATGCACATGCATCTTTTGGTAGACGCGGACGCAGTTTTCTGCAAAACCACACGATATGCACGCAAATGGTGCTTTTGGCAGAACGCGCACGAGGATTTCTACCAAACGACGTGCAAAGCATGCCGATGCTGCTCTTTTTAGCATCGGAACATGAATTTGCGGCAAAACGCGTTTTAAGCATGCACATGCATCTTTTGGTAGACGCGGACGCAGTTTTCTGCAAAACCACACGATATGCACGCAAATGGTGCTTTTGGCAGAACACGCACGTGGATTTCTACCAAACGACGTGAAAAGCATGCCGACGCTGCTCTTTCTAGCACGCGCACATGGATTTGTGCCAAAACGCGTTTTAAGCATGCACATGCATCTTTTGGTAGACGCGGACGCAGTTTTCTGCAAAACCGCACGATATGCATGCAAATGGTGCTTTTGGCAGAACGCGCACGTGGATTTCTACCAAACGAGGTGAAAAGCATGCCGATGCTGCTCTTTTTAGAACCCGCACATGGATTTGTGCCAAAACGCGTTTTAAGCATGCACATGCATCTTTTGGTAGACGCGGACGCAGTTTTCTGCAAAACCACACGATATGCATGCAAATGACGCTTTTGGCAGAACGCGCACGTGGATTTCTACCAAACGACGTGAAAAGCATGCCGATGCTGCTCTTTTTAGCACCCGCACATGGATTTGTGCCAAAACGCGTTTTAAGCATGCACATGCATCTTTTGGTAGACGCGGACGCAGTTTTCTGCAAAACCACACGATATACATGCAAATGGTGCTTTTGACAGAACGCGCACGTGGATTTCTACCAAACGACGTGAAAAGCATGCCGATGCTGCTCTTTTTAGCATCCGCACATGAATTTGTGCCAAAACGCGTTTTAAGCATGCACATGCATCTTTTGGTAGACGCGGACGCAGTTTTCTGCAAAACCACACGATATGCACGCAAATGGTGCTTTTGGCAGAACGCGCACGTGGATTTCTACCAAACGACGTGAAAAGCATGCCGATGCTGCTCTTTTTAGCACCCGCACATGGATTTGTGCCAAAACGCGTTTTAAGCATGCACATGCATCTTTTGGTAGACGCGGACGCAGTTTTCGGCAAAACCACACGATATGCATGCAAATGGTGGTTTTGGCAGAACGCGCGCGTGGATTTCTACCAAACGACGTGAAAAGCATGCCTATGCTGCTCTTTTTAGCACCCGCACATGGATTTGTGCCAAAACGCGTGTTAAGCATGCACATGCATCTTTTGGTAGACGCGGACGCAGTTTTCTGCAAAACCACACGATATGCATGCAAATGGTGCTTTTGGCAGAACGCGCACGTGGATTTCTACCAAACGGCGTGAAAAGCCTGCCGATGCTGCTCTTTTTAGCACCGGCACATGGATTTGTGTTAAAACGCGTTTTAAGCATGCACATGCATCTTTTGGTAGACGCGGACGCACTTTTCTGCAAAACCACACGATATGCATGCAAATGGTGCTTTTGGCAGAACGCGCACGTGGATTTCTATCAAACGACGTGAAAAGCATGCCGATGCTGCTCTTTTTAGCACCCGCACATGGATTTGTGCCAAAACGCGTTTTAAGCATGCACATGCATCTTTTGGTAGACGCGGACGCAGTTTTCTGCAAAACCACACGATATGCATGCAAATGGCGCTTTTGGCAGAACGCGCACGTGGATTTCTACCAAACGACGTGAAAAGCATGCCGATGCTGCTCTTTTTAGCACCCGCACATGAATTTGTGCCAAAACGCGTTTTAAGCATGCACATGCATCTTTTGGTAGACGCGGACGCAGTTTTCTGCAAAACCACACGGTATGCATGCAAATGGCGCTTTTGGCAGAACGCGCACGTGGATTTCTACCAAACGACGTGAAAAGCATGCCGATGCTGCTCTTTTTAGCACCCGCACATGGATTTGTGCCAAAACGCGTTTTAAGCATGCACATGCATCTTTTGGTAGACGCGGACGCAGTTTTCTGCAAAACCACACGGTATGCATGCAAATGGTGTTTTTGGCAGAACGCGCACGTTGATTTCTACCAAACGACGTGCAAAGCATGCAGATGCTGCTCTTTTTAGCACCCGCACATGGATTTGTGCCAAAACGCGTTTTAAGCATGCACATGCATCTTTTGGTAGACGCGGACGCAGTTTTCTGGAAAACCACATGCAAATGGCGCTTTTGGCAGAACGCGCACGTGGATTTCTACCAAACGACGTGAAAAGCATGCCGATGCTGCTCTTTTTAGCACCCGCACTTGGATTTGTGCCAAAACGCGTTTTAAGCATGCACATGCATCTTTTGGTAGACGCGGACGCAGTTTTCTGCAAAACCACACGATATACATGCAAATGGTGCTTTTGGCAGAACGCGCACGTGGATTTCTACCAAACGACGTGAAAAGCATGCCGATGCTGCTCTTTTTAGCACCCACACATGGATTTGTGCCAAAACGCGTTTTAAGCATGCACATGCATCTTTTGGTAGACGCGGACGCAGTTTTCTGCAAAACCACACGATATGCATGCAATGGTGCTTTTGGCAGAACGCGCACGTGGATTTCTACCAAACGACGTGAAAAGCATGCCGATGCTGCTCTTTTTAGCACCCGCAGATGGATTTGTGCCAAAACGCGTTTTAAGCATGCACATGCATCTTTTGGTAGACGCGGACGCAGTTTTCTGAAAAACCACACGATATGCATGCAAATGGTGCTTTTGGCAGAACGCGCACGTGGATTTCTACCAAACGACGTGAAAAGCATGCCAAAGCTGCTCTTTTTAGCACCCGCACATGGATTTGTGCCAAAACGCGTTTTAAGCATGCACATGCATCTTTTGGTACACGCGAACGCAGTTTTCTGCAAAACCACACGATATGCATGCAAATGGTGCTTTTGGCAGAACGCGCACGTGGATTTCTACCAAACGACGTGAAAAGCCTGCCGATGCTGCTCTTTTTAGCACCGGCACATGGATTTGTGCTAAAACGCGTTTTAAGCATGCACATGCATCTTTTGGTAGACGCGGACGCACTTTTCTGCAAAACCACACGATATGCATGCAAATGGCGCTTTTCGCAGAACGCGCACGTGGATTTCTACCAAACGACGTGTAAAGCATGCCGATGCTGCTCTTTTTAGCACCCGCACATGGATTTGTGCCAAAACGCGTTTTAAGCATGCACATGCATCTTTTGGTAGACGCGGACGCAGTTTTCTGCAAAACCACACGATATGCATGCAAATGGCGCTTTTGGCAGAACGCGCACGTGGATTTCTACCAAACGACGTGAAAAGCATGCCGATGCTGCTCTTTTTAGCACCCGCACATGGATTTGTGCCAAAACGCGTTTTAAGCATGCACATGCATCTTTTGGTAGACGCGGACGCAGTTTTCTGCAAAACCATACGATATGCATGCAAATGGCGCTTTTGGCAGAACGCGCACGTGGATTTCTACCAAACGACGTGAAAATCATGCCGATGCTGCTCTTTTTAGCACCCGCACATGGATTTGTGCCAAAACGCGTTTTAAGCATGCACATGCATCTTTTGGTAGACGCGGACGCAGTTTTCTGCAAAACCACACGATATACATGCAAATGGTGCTTTTGGCAGAACGCGCACGTGGATTTCTACCAAACGACGTGAAAGGCATGCCGATGCTGCTCTTTTTAGCACCCGCACATGGATTTGTGCCAAAACGCGTTTTAAGCATGCACATGCATCTTTTGGTAGACGCGGACGCAGTTTTCTGCAAAACCACACGATATGCATGCAATGGTGCTTTTGGCAGAACGCGCACGTGGATTTCTACCAAACGACGTGAAAAGCATGCCGATGCTGCTCTTTTTAGCACCCGCAGATGGATTTGTGCCAAAACGCGTTTTAAGCATGCACATGCATCTTTTGGTAGACGCGGACGCAGTTTTCTGAAAAACCACACGATATGCATGCAAATGGTGCTTTTGGCAGAACGCGCACGTGGATTTCTACCAAACGACGTGAAAAGCATGCCGATGCTGCTCTTTTTAGCACCCGCACATGTATTTGTGCCAAAACGCGTTTTAAGCATGCACATGCATCTTTTGGTACACGCGGACGCAGTTTTCTGCAAAACCACACGATATGCATGCAAATGGTGCTTTTGGCAGAACGCGCACGTGGATTTCTACCAAACGACGTGAAAAGCCTGCCGATGCTGCTCTTTTTAGCACCGGCACATGGATTTGTGCTAAAACGCGTTTTAAGCATGCACATGCATCTTTTGGTAGACGCGGACGCACTTTTCTGCAAAACCACACGATATGCATGCAAATGGCGCTTTTCGCAGAACGCGCACGTGGATTTCTACCAAACGACGTGAAAAGCATGCCGATGCTGCTCTTTTTAGCACCCACACATGGATTTGTGCCAAAACGCGTTTTAAGCATGCACATGCATCTTTTGGTAGACGCGGACGCAGTTTTCTGCAAAACCACACGATATGCATGCAATGGTGCTTTTGGCAGAACGCGCACGTGGATTTCTACCAAACGACGTGAAAAGCATGCCGATGCTGCTCTTTTTAGCACCCGCAGATGGATTTGTGCCAAAACGCGTTTTAAGCATGCACATGCATCTTTTGGTAGACGCGGACGCAGTTTTCTGAAAAACCACACGATATGCATGCAAATGGTGCTTTTGGCAGAACGCGCACGTGGATTTCTACCAAATGACGTGAAAAGCATGCCGATGCTGCTCTTTTTAGCACCCGCACATGGATTTGTGCCAAAACGCGTTTTAAGCATGCACATGCATCTTTTGGTACACGCGAACGCAGTTTTCTGCAAAACCACACGATATGCATGCAAATGGTGCTTTTGGCAGAACGCGCACGTGGATTTCTACCAAACGACGTGAAAAGCCTGCCGATGCTGCTCTTTTTAGCACCGGCACATGGATTTGTGCTAAAACGCGTTTTAAGCATGCACATGCATCTTTTGGTAGACGCGGACGCACTTTTCTTCAAAACCACACGATATGCATGCAAATGGCGCTTTTCGCAGAACGCGCACGTGGATTTCTACCAAACGACGTGAAAAGCATGCCGATGCTGCTCTTTTTAGCACCCGCACATGGATTTGTGCCAAAACGCGTTTTAAGCATGCACATGCATCTTTTGGTAGACGCGGACGCAGTTTTCTGCAAAACCACACGATATGCATGCAAATGGCGCTTTTGGCAGAACGCGCACGTGGATTTCTACCAAACGACGTGAAAAGCATGCCGATGCTGCTCTTTTTAGCACCCGCACATGGATTTGTGCCAAAACGCGTTTTAAGCATGCACATGCATCTTTTGGTAGACGCGGACGCAGTTTTCTGCAAAACCACACGATATGCATGCAAATGGCGCTTTTGGCAGAACGCGCACGTGGATTTCTACCAAACGACGTGAAAATCATGCCGATGCTGCTCTTTTTAGCACCCGCACATGGATTTGTGCCAAAACGCGTTTTAAGCATGCACATGCATCTTTTGGTAGACGCGGACGCAGTTTTCTGCAAAACCACACGATATACATGCAAATGGTGCTTTTGGCAGAACGCGCACGTGGATTTCTACCAAACGACGTGAAAGGCATGCCGATGCTGCTCTTTTTAGCACCCGCACATGGATTTGTGCCAAAACGCGTTTTAAGCATGCACATGCATCTTTTGGTAGACGCGGACGCAGTTTTCTGCAAAACCACACGATATGCATGCAATGGTGCTTTTGGCAGAACGCGCACGTGGATTTCTACCAAACGACGTGAAAAGCATGCCGATGCTGCTCTTTTTAGCACCCGCAGATGGATTTGTGCTAAAACGCGTTTTAAGCATGCACATGCATCTTTTGGTAGACGCGGACGCACTTTTCTTCAAAACCACACGATATGCATGCAAATGGCGCTTTTCGCAGAACGCGCACGTGGATTTCTACCAAACGACGTGAAAAGCATGCCGATGCTGCTCTTTTTAGCACCCGCACATGGATTTGTGCCAAAACGCGTTTTAAGCATGCACATGCATCTTTTGGTAGACGCGGACGCAGTTTTCTGCAAAACCACACGATATGCATGCAAATGGCGCTTTTGGCAGAACGCGCACGTGGATTTCTACCAAACGACGTGAAAAGCCTGCCGATGCTGCTCTTTTTAGCACCGGCACATGGATTTGTGCTAAAACGCGTTTTAAGCATGCACATGCATCTTTTGGTAGACGCGGACGCACTTTTCTTCAAAACCACACGATATGCATGCAAATGGCGCTTTTCGCAGAACGCGCACGTGGATTTCTACCAAACGACGTGAAAAGCATGCCGATGCTGCTCTTTTTAGCACCCGCACATGGATTTGTGCCAAAACGCGTTTTAAGCATGCACATGCATCTTTTGGTAGACGCGGACGCAGTTTTCTGCAAAACCACACGATATGCATGCAAATGGCGCTTTTGGCAGAACGCGCACGTGGATTTCTACCAAACGACGTGAAAAGCATGCCGATGCTGCTCTTTTTAGCACCCGCACATGGATTTGTGCCAAAACGCGTTTTAAGCATGCACATGCATCTTTTGGTAGACGCGGACGCAGTTTTCTGCAAAACCACACGATATGCATGCAAATGGCGCTTTTGGCAGAACGCGCACGTGGATTTCTACCAAACGACGTGAAAATCATGCCGATGCTGCTCTTTTTAGCACCCGCACATGGATTTGTGCCAAAACGCGTTTTAAGCATGCACATGCATCTTTTGGTAGACGCGGACGCAGTTTTCTGCAAAACCACACGATATACATGCAAATGGTGCTTTTGGCAGAACGCGCACGTGGATTTCTACCAAACGACGTGAAAGGCATGCCGATGCTGCTCTTTTTAGCACCCGCACATGGATTTGTGCCAAAACGCGTTTTAAGCATGCACATGCATCTTTTGGTAGACGCGGACGCAGTTTTCTGCAAAAACCACACGATATGCATGCAATGGTGCTTTTGGCAGAACGCGCACGTGGATTTCTACCAAACGACGTGAAAAGCATGCCGATGCTGCTCTTTTTAGCACCCGCAGATGGATTTGTGCCAAAACGCGTTTTAAGCATGCACATGCATCTTTTGGTAGACGCGGACGCAGTTTTCTGAAAAACCACACGATATGATTGCAAATGGTGCTTTTGGCAGAACGCGCACGTGGATTTCTACCAAACGACGTGAAAAGCATGCCGATGCTGCTCTTTTTAGCACCCGCACATGTATTTGTGCCAAAACGCGTTTTAAGCATGCACATGCATCTTTTGGTACACGCGGACGCAGTTTTCTGCAAAACCACACGATATGCATGCAAATGGTGCTTTTGGCAGAACGCGCACGTGGATTTCTACCAAACGACGTGAAAAGCCTGCCGATGCTGCTCTTTTTAGCACCGGCACATGGATTTGTGCTAAAACGCGTTTTAAGCATGCACATGCATCTTTTGGTAGACGCGGACGCACTTTTCTGCAAAAGCACACGATATGCATGCAAATGGCGCTTTTCGCAGAACGCGCACGTGGATTTCTACCAAACGACGTGAAAAGCATGCCGATGCTGCTCTTTTTAGCACCCGCACATGGATTTGTGCCAAAACGCGTTTTAAGCATGCACATGCATCTTTTGGTAGACACTGGCGCAGTTTTCTGCAAAACCACACGATATGCATGCAAATGGCGCTTTTGGCAGAACGCGCACGTGGATTTCTACCAAACGACGTGAAAAGCATGCCGATGCTGCTCTTTTTAGCACCCGCACATGGATTTGTGCCAAAACGCGTTTTAAGCATGCACATGCATCTTTTGGTAGACGCGGACGCAGTTTTCTGCAAAACCACACGATATGCATGCAAATGGCGCTTTTGGCAGAACGCGCACGTGGATTTCTACCAAACGACGTGAAAATCATGCCGATGCTGCTCTTTTTAGCACCCGCACATGGATTTGTGCCAAAACGCGTTTTAAGCATGCACATGCATCTTTTGGTAGACGCGGACGCAGTTTTCTGCAAAACCACACGATATACATGCAAATGGTGCTTTTGGCAGAACGCGCACGTGGATTTCTACCAAACGACGTGAAAGGCATGCCGATGCTGCTCTTTTTAGCACCCGCACATGGATTTGTGCCAAAACGCGTTTTAAGCATGCACATGCATCTTTTGGTAGACGCTGACGCAGTTTTCTGCAAAACCACACGATATGCATGCAAATGGTGGTTTTGGCAGAACGCGCACGTGGATTTCTACCAAACGACGTGAAAAGCATGCCGATGCTGCTCTTTTTAGCACCCGCACATGGATTTGTGCCAAAACGCGTTTTAAGCATGCACATGCATCTTTTGGTAGACGCGGACGCAGTTTTCTGCAAAACCACACGATATGCATGCAAATGGCGCTTTTGGCAGAACGCGCACGTGGATTTCTACCAAACGACGTGAAAAGCATGCCGATGCTGCTCTTTTTAGCACCCGCACTTGGATTTGTGCCAAAACGCGTTTTAAGCATGCACATGCATCTTTTGGTAGACGCGGACGCAGTTTTCTTCAAAACCACACGATATGCATGCAAATGGTGCTTTTGGCAGAACGCGCACGTGGATTTCTACCAAACGACGTGAAAAGCATGCCGATGCTGCTCTTTTTAGCACCCGCAGATGGATTTGTGCCAAAACGCGTTTTAAGCATGCACATGCATCTTTTGGTAGACGCGGACGCAGTTTTCTGAAAAACTACACGATATGCATGCAAATGGTGCTTTTGGCAGAACGCGCACGTGGATTTCTACCAAACGACGTGAAAAGCATGCCGATGCTGCTCTTTTTAGCACCCGCACATAGATTTGTGCCAAAACGCGTTTTAAGCATGCACATGCATCTTTTGGTACACGCGGACGCAGTTTTCTGCAAAACCACACGATATGCATGCAAATGGTGCTTTTGGCAGAACGCGCACGTGGATTTCTACCAAACGACGTGAAAAGCCTGCCGATGCTGCTCTTTTTAGCACCCGCACATGGATTTGTGCCAAAACGCGTTTTAAGCATGCACATGCATCTTTTGGTAGACGCGGACGCAGTTTTCTGCAAAACCACACGATATGCATGCAAATGGCGCTTTTGGCAGAACGCGCACGTGGATTTCTACCAAACGACGTGAAAATCATGCCGATGCTGCTCTTTTTAGCACCCGCACATGGATTTGTGCCAAAACGCGTTTTAAGCATGCACATGCATCTCTTGGTAGACGCGGACGCAGTTTTCTGCAAAACCACACGATATACATGCAAATGGTGCTTTTGCCAGAACGCGCACGTGGATTTCTACCAAACGACGTGAAAGGCATGCCGATGCTGCTCTTTTTAGCACCCGCACATGGATTTGTGCGAAAACGCGTTTTAAGCATGCACATGCATCTTTTGGTAGACGCTGACGCAGTTTTCTGCAAAACCACACGATATGCATGCAAATGGTGGTTTTGGCAGAACGCGCACGTGGATTTCTACCAAACGACGTGAAAAGCATGCCGATGCTGCTCTTTTTAGCACCCGCACATGGATTTGTGCCAAAACGCGTTTTAAGCATGCACATGCATCTTTTGGTAGACGCGGACGCAGTTTTCTGCAAAACCACACGATATGCATGCAAATGGCGCTTTTGGCAGAACGCGCACGTGGATTTCTACCAAACGACGTGAAAAGCATGCCGATGCTGCTCTTTTTAGCACCCGCACATGAATTTGTGCCAAAACGCGTTTTAAGC
The DNA here is from genome assembly GCF_050947875.1 of Dermacentor variabilis. Classification (NCBI taxonomy): domain Eukaryota; kingdom Metazoa; phylum Arthropoda; class Arachnida; order Ixodida; family Ixodidae; genus Dermacentor; species Dermacentor variabilis. Next base: position 64,490 of record NW_027460410.1, on the reverse strand, counting down.
ATGCACATGCATCTTTTGGTAGACGCGGACGCAGTTTTCTGCAAAACCACACGGTATGCATGCAAATGGCGCTTTTGGCAGAACGCGCACGTGGATTTCTACCAAACGACGTGAAAAGCATGCCGATGCTGCTCTTTTTAGCACCCACACATGGATTTGTGCCAAAACGCGTTTTAAGCATGCACATGCATCTTTTCGTAGACGCGGACGCAGTTTTCTGCAAAACCACACGATATGCATGCAAATGGCGCTTTTGGCAGAACGCGCACGTGGATTTCTACCAAACGACGTGAAAAGCATGCCGATGCTGCTCTTTTTAGCACCCGCACATGGATTTGTGCCAAAACGCGTTTTAAGCATGCACATGCATCTTTTGGTAGACGCGGACGCAGTTTTCTGCAAAACCACACGATATGCATGCAAATGGCGCTTTTGGCAGAACGCGCACGTGGATTTCTACCAAACGACGTGAAAATCATGCCGATGCTGCTCTTTTTAGCACCCGCACATGGATTTGTGCCAAAACGCGTTTTAAGCATGCACATGCATCTTTTGGTAGACGCGGACGCAGTTTTCTGCAAAACCACACGATATACATGCAAATGGTGCTTTTGGCAGAACGCGCACGTGGATTTCTACCAAACGACGTGAAAGGCATGCCGATGCTGCTCTTTTTAGCACCCGCACATGGATTTGTGCCAAAACGCGTTTTAAGCATGCACATGCATCTTTTGGTAGACGCGGACGCAGTTTTCTGCAAAACCACACGATATGCATGCAATGGTGCTTTTGGCAGAACGCGCACGTGGATTTCTACCAAACGACGTGAAAAGCATGCCGATGCTGCTCTTTTTAGCACCCGCACATGGATTTGTGCCAAAACGCGTTTTAAGCATGCACATGCATCTTTTGGTAGACGCGGACGCAGTTTTCTGCAAAACCACACGATATGCATGCAAATGGCGCTTTTGGCAGAACGCGCACGTGGATTTCTACCAAACGACGTGAAAAGCATGCCGATGCTGCTCTTTTTAGCACCCGCACATGAATTTGTGCCAAAACGCGTTTTAAGCATGCACATGCATCTTTTGGTAGACGCGGACGCAGTTTTCTGCAAAACCACACGGTATGCATGCAAATGGCGCTTTTGGCAGAACGCGCACGTGGATTTCTACCAAACGACGTGAAAAGCATGCCGATGCTGCTCTTTTTAGCACCCACACATGGATTTGTGCCAAAACGCGTTTTAAGCATGCACATGCATCTTTTCGTAGACGCGGACGCAGTTTTCTGCAAAACCACACGATATGCATGCAAATGGCGCTTTTGGCAGAACGCGCACGTGGATTTCTACCAAACGACGTGAAAAGCATGCCGATGCTGCTCTTTTTAGCACCCGCACATGGATTTGTGCCAAAACGCGTTTTAAGCATGCACATGCATCTTTTGGTAGACGCGGACGCAGTTTTCTGCAAAACCACACGATATGCATGCAAATGGCGCTTTTGGCAGAACGCGCACGTGGATTTCTACCAAACGACGTGAAAAGCCTGCCGATGCTGCTCTTTTTAGCACCGGCACATGGATTTGTGCTAAAACGCGTTTTAAGCATGCACATGCATCTTTTGGTAGACGCGGACGCACTTTTCTGCAAAACCACACGATATGCATGCAAATGGCGCTTTTCGCAGAACGCGCACGTGGATTTCTACCAAACGACGTGAAAAGCATGCCGATGCTGCTCTTTTTAGCACCCGCACATGGATTTGTGCCAAAACGCGTTTTAAGCATGCACATGCATCTTTTCGTAGACGCGGACGCAGTTTTCTGCAAAACCACACGATATGCATGCAAATGGCGCTTTTGGCAGAACGCGCACGTGGATTTCTACCAAACGACGTGAAAAGCATGCCGATGCTGCTCTTTTTAGCACCCGCACATGGATTTGTGCCAAAACGCGTTTTAAGCATGCACATGCATCTTTTGGTAGACGCGGACGCAGTTTTCTGCAAAACCACACGATATGCATGCAAATGGCGCTTTTGGCAGAACGCGCACGTGGATTTCTACCAAATGACGTGAAAATCATGCCGATGCTGCTCTTTTTAGCACCCGCACATGGATTTGTGCCAAAACGCGTTTTAAGCATGCACATGCATCTTTTGGTAGACGCGGACGCAGTTTTCTGCAAAACCACACGATATGCATGCAAATGGTGCTTTTGGCAGAACGCGCACGTGGATTTCTACCAAACGACGTGAAAGGCATGCCGATGCTGCTCTTTTTAGCACCCGCACATGGATTTGTGCCAAAACGCGTTTTAAGCATGCACATGCATCTTTTCGTAGACGCTGACGCAGTTTTCTGCAAAACCACACGATATGCATGCAAATGGTGGTTTTGGCAAAACGCGCACGTGGATTTCTACCAAACGACGTGAAAAGCATGCCGATGCTGCTCTTTTTAGCACCCGCACATGGATTTGTGCCAAAACGCGTTTTAAGCATGCACAAGCATCTTTTGGTAGACGCGGACGCAGTTTTCTGCAAAACCACACGATATGCATGCAAATGGCGCTTTTGGCAGAACGCGCACGTGGATTTCTACCAAACGACGTGAAAATCATGCCGATGCTGCTCTTTTTAGCACCCGCACATGGATTTGTGCCAAAACGCGTTTTAAGCATGCACATGCATCTTTTGGTAGACGCGGACGCAGTTTTCTGCAAAACCACACGATATACATGCAAATGGTGCTTTTGGCAGAACGCGCACGTGGATTTCTACCAAACGACGTGAAAGGCATGCCGATGCTGCTCTTTTTAGCACCCGCACATGAATTTGTGCCAAAACGCGTTTTAAGCATGCACATGCATCTTTTCGTAGACGCTGACGCAGTTTTCTGCAAAACCACACGATATGCATGCAAATGGTGGTTTTGGCAAAACGCGCACGTGGATTTCTACCAAACGACGTGAAAAGCATGCCGATGCTGCTCTTTTTAGCACCCGCACATGGATTTGTGCCAAAACGCGTTTTAAGCATGCACATGCATCTTTTGGTAGACGCGGACGCAGTTTTCTGCAAAACCACACGATATGCATGCAAATGGCGCTTTTGGCAGAACGCGCACGTGGATTTCTACCAAACGACGTGAAAATCATGCCGATGCTGCTCTTTTTAGCACCCGCACATGGATTTGTGCCAAAACGCGTTTTAAGCATGCACATGCATCTCTTGGTAGACGCGGACGCAGTTTTCTGCAAAACCACACGATATACATGCAAATGGTGCTTTTGCCAGAACGCGCACGTGGATTTCTACCAAATGACGTGAAAGGCATGCCGATGCTGCTCTTTTTAGCACCCGCACATGGATTTGTGCCAAAACGCGTTTTAAGCATGCACATGCATCTTTTGGTAGACGCTGACGCAGTTTTCTGCAAAACCACACGATATGCATGCAAATGGTGGTTTTGGCAGAACGCGCACGTGGATTTCTACCAAACGACGTGAAAAGCATGCCGATGCTGCTCTTTTTAGCACCCGCACATGGATTTGTGCCAAAACGCGTTTTAAGCATGCACATGCATCTTTTGGTAGACGCGGACGCAGTTTTCTGCAAAACCACACGATATGCATGCAAATGGCGCTTTTGGCAGAACGCGCACGTGGATTTCTACCAAACGACGTGAAAAGCATGCCGATGCTGCTCTTTTTAGCACCCGCACATGAATTTGTGCCAAAACGCGTTTTAAGCATGCACATGCATCTTTTGGTAGACGCGGACGCAGTTTTCTGCAAAACCACACGGTATGCATGCAAATGGCGCTTTTGGCAGAACGCGCACGTGGATTTCTACCAAACGACGTGAAAAGCATGCCGATGCTGCTCTTTTTAGCACCCGCACATGGATTTGTGCCAAAATGCGTTTTAAGCATGCACATGCATCTTTTCGTAGACGCGGACGCAGTTTTCTGCAAAACCACACGATATGCATGCAAATGGCGCTTTTGGCAGAACGCGCACGTGGATTTCTACCAAACGACGTGAAAAGCATGCCGATGCTGCTCTTTTTAGCACCCGCACATGGATTTGTGCCAAAACGCGTTTTAAGCATGCACATGCATCTTTTGGTAGACGCGGACGCAGTCTTCTGCAAAACCACACGATATGCATGCAAATGGCGCTTTTGGCAGAACGCGCACGTGGATTTCTACCAAACGACGTGAAAATCATGCCGATGCTGCTCTTTTTAGCACCCGCACATGGATTTGTGCCAAAACGCGTTTTAAGCATGCACATGCATCTTTTGGTAGACGCGGACGCAGTTTTCTGCAAAACCACACGATATACATGCAAATGGTGCTTTTGGCAGAACGCGCACGTGGATTTCTACCAAACGACGTGAAAGGCATGCCGATGCTGCTCTTTTTAGCACCCGCACATGGATTTGTGCCAAAACGCGTTTTAAGCATGCACATGCATCTTTTGGTAGACGCGGACGCAGTTTTCTGCAAAACCACACGATATGCATGCAATGGTGCTTTTGGCAGAACGCGCACGTGGATTTCTACCAAACGACGTGAAAAGCATGCCGATGCTGCTCTTTTTAGCACCCGCAGATGGATTTGTGCCAAAACGCGCTTTAAGCATGCACATGCATCTTTTGGTAGACGCGGACGCAGTTTTCTGAAAAACCACACGATATGCATGCAAATGGTGCTTTTGGCAGAACGCGCACGTGGATTTCTACCAAACGACGTGAAAAGCATGCCGATGCTGCTCTTTTTAGCACCCGCACATGTATTTGTGCCAAAACGCGTTTTAAGCATGCACATGCATCTTTTGGTACACGCGGACGCAGTTTTCTGCAAAACCACACGATATGCATGCAAATGGTGCTTTTGGCAGAACGCGCACGTGGATTTCTACCAAACGACGTGAAAAGCCTGCCGATGCTGCTCTTTTTAGCACCGGCACATGGATTTGTGCTAAAACGCGTTTTAAGCATGCACATGCATCTTTTGGTAGACGCGGACGCACTTTTCTGAAAAACCACACGATATGCATGCAAATGGCGCTTTTCGCAGAACGCGCACGTGGATTTCTACCAAACGACGTGAAAAGCATGCCGATGCTGCTCTTTTTAGCACCCGCACATGGATTTGTGCCAAAACGCGTTTTAAGCATGCACATGCATCTTTTGGTAGACGCGGACGCAGTTTTCTGCAAAACCACACGATATGCATGCAAATGGCGCTTTTGGCAGAACGCGCACGTGGATTTCTACCAAACGACGTGAAAAGCATGCCGATGCTGCTCTTTTTAGCACCCGCACATGGATTTGTGCCAAAACGCGTTTTAAGCATGCACATGCATCTTTTGGTAGACGCGGACGCAGTTTTCTGCAAAACCACACGATATGCATGCAAATGGCGCTTTTGGCAGAACGCGCACGTGAATTTCTACCAAACGACGTGAAAATCATGCCGATGCTGCTCTTTTTAGCACCCGCACATGGATTTGTGCCAAAACGCGTTTTAAGCATGCACATGCATCTTTTGGTAGACGCGGACGCAGTTTTCTGCAAAACCACACGATATACATGCAAATGGTGCTTTTGGCAGAACGCGCACGTGGATTTCTACCAAACGACGTGAAAGGCATGCCGATGCTGCTCTTTTTAGCACCCGCACATGGATTTGTGCCAAAACGCGTTTTAAGCATGCACATGCATCTTTTGGTAGACGCTGACGCAGTTTTCTGCAAAACCACACGATATGCATGCAAATGGTGGTTTTGGCAGAACGCGCACGTGGATTTCTACCAAACGACGTGAAAAGCATGCCGATGCTGCTCTTTTTAGCACCCGCACATGGATTTGTGCCAAAACGCGTTTTAAGCATGCACATGCATCTTTTGGTAGACGCGGACGCAGTTTTCTGCAAAACCACACGATATGCATGCAAATGGCGCTTTTGGCAGAACGCGCACGTGGATTTCTACCAAACGACGCGAAAAGCATGCCGATGCTGCTCTTTTTAGCACCCGCACTTGGATTTGTGCCAAAACGCGTTTTAAGCATGCACATGCATCTTTTGGTAGACGCGGACGCAGTTTTCTGCAAAACCACACGATATGCATGCAAATGGTGGTTTTGGCAAAACGCGCACGTGGATTTCTACCAAACGACGTGAAAAGCATGCCGATGCTGCTCTTTTTAGCACCCGCAGATGGATTTGTGCCAAAACGCGTTTTAAGCATGCACATGCATCTTTTGGTAGACGCGGACGCAGTTTTCTGAAAAACCACACGATATGCATGCAAATGGTGCTTTTGGCAGAACGCGCACGTGGATTTCTACCAAACGACGTGAAAAGCATGCCGATGCTGCTCTTTTTAGCACCCGCACATGTATTTGGGCCAAAACGCGTTTTAAGCATGCACATGCATCTTTTGGTACACGCGGACGCAGTTTTCTGCAAAACCACACGATATGCATGCAAATGGTGCTTTTGGCAGAACGCGCACGTGGATTTCTACCAAACGACGTGAAAAGCCTGCCGATGCTGCTCTTTTTAGCACCGGCACATGGATTTGTGCTAAAACGCGTTTTAAGCATGCACATGCATCTTTTGGTAGACGCGGACGCACTTTTCTGAAAAACCACACGATATGCATGCAAATGGCGCTTTTCGCAGAACGCGCACGTGGATTTCTACCAAACGACGTGAAAAGCATGCCGATGCTGCTCTTTTTAGCACCCGCACATGGATTTGTGCCAAAACGCGTTTTAAGCATGCACATGCATCTTTTGGTAGACGCGGACGCAGTTTTCTGCAAAACCACACGATATGCATGCAAATGGCGCTTTTGGCAGAACGCGCACGTGGATTTCTACCAAACGACGTGAAAAGCATGCCGATGCTGCTCTTTTTAGCACCCGCACATGGATTTGTGCCAAAACGCGTTTTAAGCATGCACATGCATCTTTTGGTAGACGCGGACGCAGTTTTCTGCAAAACCACACGATATGCATGCAAATGGCGCTTTTGGCAGAACGCGCACGTGAATTTCTACCAAACGACGTGAAAATCATGCCGATGCCGCTCTTTTTAGCACCTGCACATGGATTTGTGCCAAAACGCGTTTTAAGCATGCACATGCATCTTTTGGTAGACGCGGACGCAGTTTTCTGCAAAACCACACGATATACATGCAAATGGTGCTTTTGGCAGAACGCGCACGTGGATTTCTACCAAACGACGTGAAAGGCATGCCGATGCTGCTCTTTTTAGCACCCGCACATGGATTTGTGCCAAAACGCGTTTTAAGCATGCACATGCATCTTTTGGTAGACGCTGACGCAGTTTTCTGCAAAACCACACGATATGCATGCAAATGGTGGTTTTGGCAGAACGCGCACGTGGATTTCTACCAAACGACGTGAAAAGCATGCCGATGCTGCTCTTTTTAGCACCCGCACATGGATTTGTGCCAAAACGCGTTTTAAGCATGCACATGCATCTTTTGGTAGACGCGGACGCAGTTTTCTGCAAAACCACACGATATGCATGCAAATGGCGCTTTTGGCAGAACGCGCACGTGGATTTCTACCAAACGACGCGAAAAGCATGCCGATGCTGCTCTTTTTAGCACCCGCACTTGGATTTGTGCCAAAACGCGTTTTAAGCATGCACATGCATCTTTTGGTAGACGCGGACGCAGTTTTCTGCAAAACCACACGATATGCATGCAAATGGTGGTTTTGGCAAAACGCGCACGTGGATTTCTACCAAACGACGTGAAAAGCATGCCGATGCTGCTCTTTTTAGCACCCGCACATGGATTTGTGCCAAAACGCGTTTTAAGCATGCACATGCATCTTTTGGTAGACGCGGACGCAGTTTTCTGCAAAACCACACGATATACATGCAAATGGTGCTTTTGCCAGAACGCGCACGTGGATTTCTACCAAACGACGTGAAAGGCATGCCGATGCTGCTCTTTTTAGCACCCGCACATGGATTTGTGCCAAAACGCGTTTTAAGCATGCACATGCATCTTTTGGTAGACGCTGACGCAGTTTTCTGCAAAACCACACGATATGCATGCAAATGGTGATTTTGGCAGAACGCGCACGTGGATTTCTACCAAACGACGTGAAAAGCATGCCGATGCTGCTCTTTTTAGCACCCGCACATGGATTTGTGCCAAAACGCGTTTTAAGCATGCACATGCATCTTTTGGTAGACGCGGACGCAGTTTTCTGCAAAACCACACGATATGCATGCAAATGGCGCTTTTGGCAGAACGCGCACGTGGATTTCTACCAAACGACGTGAAAAGCATGCCGATGCTGCTCTTTTTAGCACCCGCACATGAATTTGTGCCAAAACGCGTTTTAAGCATGCACATGCATCTTTTGGTAGACGCGGACGCAGTTTTCTGCAAAACCACACGATATGCATGCAAATGGTGCTTTTGGCAGAACGCGCACGTGGATTTCTACCAAACGACGTGAAAGGCATGCCGATGCTGCTCTTTTTAGCACCCGCAGATGGATTTGTGCCAAAACGCGTTTTAAGCATGCACATGCATCTTTTGGTAGACGCGGACGCAGTTTTCTGAAAAACCACACGATATGCATGCAAATGGTGCTTTTGGCAGAACGCGCACGTGGATTTCTACCAAACGACGTGAAAAGCATGCCGATGCTGCTCTTTTTAGCACCCGCACATGTATTTGGGCCAAAACGCGTTTTAAGCATGCACATGCATCATTTGGTACACGCGGACGCAGTTTTCTGCAAAACCACACGATATGCATGCAAATGGTGCTTTTGGCAGAACGCGCACGTGGATTTCTACCAAACGACGTGAAAAGCCTGCCGATGCTGCTCTTTTTAGCACCGGCACATGGATTTGTGCTAAAACGCGTTTTAAGCATGCACATGCATCTTTTGGTAGACGCGGACGCACTTTTCTGAAAAACCACACGATATGCATGCAAATGGCGCTTTTCGCAGAACGCGCACGTGGATTTCTACCAAACGACGTGAAAAGCATGCCGATGCTGCTCTTTTTAGCACCCGCACATGGATTTGTGCCAAAACGCGTTTTAAGCATGCACATGCATCTTTTGGTAGACGCGGACGCAGTTTTCTGCAAAACCACACGATATGCATGCAAATGGCGCTTTTGGCAGAACGCGCACGTGGATTTCTACCAAACGACGTGAAAAGCATGCCGATGCTGCTCTTTTTAGCACCCGCACATGGATTTGTGCCAAAACGCGTTTTAAGCATGCACATGCATCTTTTGGTAGACGCGGACGCAGTTTTCTGCAAAACCACACGATATGCATGCAAATGGCGCTTTTGGCAGAACGCGCACGTGAATTTCTACCAAACGACGTGAAAATCATGCCGATGCCGCTCTTTTTAGCACCTGCACATGGATTTGTGCCAAAACGCGTTTTAAGCATGCACATGCATCTTTTGGTAGACGCGGACGCAGTTTTCTGCAAAACCACACGATATACATGCAAATGGTGCTGTTGGCAGAACGCGCACGTGGATTTCTACCAAACGACGTGAAAGGCATGCCGATGCTGCTCTTTTTAGCACCCGCACATGGATTTGTGCCAAAACGCGTTTTAAGCATGCACATGCATCTTTTGGTAGACGCTGACGCAGTTTTCTGCAAAACCACACGATATGCATGCAAATGGTGGTTTTGGCAGAACGCGCACGTGGATTTCTACCAAACGACGTGAAAAGCATGCCGATGCTGCTCTTTTTAGCACCCGCACATGGATTTGTGCCAAAACGCGTTTTAAGCATGCACATGCATCTTTTGGTAGACGCGGACGCAGTTTTCTGCAAAACCACACGATATGCATGCAAATGGCGCTTTTGGCAGAACGCGCACGTGGATTTCTACCAAACGACGCGAAAAGCATGCCGATGCTGCTCTTTTTAGCACCCGCACTTGGATTTGTGCCAAAACGCGTTTTAAGCATGCACATGCATCTTTTGGTAGACGCGGACGCAGTTTTCTGCAAAACCACACGATATGCATGCAAATGGTGGTTTTGGCAAAACGCGCACGTGGATTTCTACCAAACGACGTGAAAAGCATGCCGATGCTGCTCTTTTTAGCACCCGCACATGGATTTGTGCCAAAACGCGTTTTAAGCATGCACATGCATCTTTTGGTAGACGCGGACGCAGTTTTCTGCAAAACCACACGATATACATGCAAATGGTGCTTTTGCCAGAACGCGCACGTGGATTTCTACCAAACGACGTGAAAGGCATGCCGATGCTGCTCTTTTTAGCACCCGCACATGGATTTGTGCCAAAACGCGTTTTAAGCATGCACATGCATCTTTTGGTAGACGCTGACGCAGTTTTCTGCAAAACCACACGATATGCATGCAAATGGTGGTTTTGGCAGAACGCGCACGTGGATTTCTACCAAACGACGTGAAAAGCATGCCGATGCTGCTCTTTTTAGCACCCGCACATGGATTTGTGCCAAAACGCGTTTTAAGCATGCACATGCATCTTTTGGTAGACGCGGACGCAGTTTTCTGCAAAACCACACGATATGCATGCAAATGGCGCTTTTGGCAGAACGCGCACGTGGATTTCTACCAAACGACGTGAAAAGCATGCCGATGCTGCTCTTTTTAGCACCCGCACATGAATTTGTGCCAAAACGCGTTTTAAGCATGCACATGCATCTTTTGGTAGACGCGGACGCAGTTTTCTGCAAAACCACACGATATACATGCAAATGGTGCTTTTGGCAGAACGCGCACGTGGATTTCTACCAAACGACGTGAAAGGCATGCCGATGCTGCTCTTTTTAGCACCCGCACATGGATTTGTGCCAAAACGCGTTTTAAGCATGCACATGCATCTTTTGGTAGACGCTGACGCAGTTTTCTGCAAAACCACACGATATGCATGCAAATGGTGGTTTTGGCAAAACGCGCACGTGGATTTCTACCAAACGACGTGAAAAGCATGCCGATGCTGCTCTTTTTAGCACCCGCACATGGATTTGTGCCAAAACGCGTTTTAAGCATGCACATGCATCTTTTGGTAGACGCGGACGCAGTTTTCTGCAAAACCACACGATATGCATGCAAATGGCGCTTTTGGCAGAACGCGCACGTGGATTTCTACCAAACGACGTGAAAATCATGCCGATGCTGCTCTTTTTAGCACCCGCACATGGATTTGTGCCAAAACGCGTTTTAAGCATGCACATGCATCTCTTGGTAGACGCGGACGCAGTTTTCTGCAAAACCACACGATATACATGCAAATGGTGCTTTTGCCAGAACGCGCACGTGGATTTCTACCAAACGACGTGAAAGGCATGCCGATGCTGCTCTTTTTAGCACCCGCACATGGATTTGTGCCAAAACGCGTTTTAAGCATGCACATGCATCTTTTGGTAGACGCTGACGCAGTTTTCTGCAAAACCACACGATATGCATGCAAATGGTGGTTTTGGCAGAACGCGCACGTGGATTTCTACCAAACGACGTGAAAAGCATGCCGATGCTGCTCTTTTTAGCACCCGCACATGGATTTGTGCCAAAACGCGTTTTAAGCATGCACATGCATCTTTTGGTAGACGCGGACGCAGTTTTCTGCAAAACCACACGATATGCATGCAAATGGCGCTTTTGGCAGAACGCGCACGTGGATTTCTACCAAACGACGTGAAAAGCATGCCGATGCTGCTCTTTTTAGCACCCGCACATGAATTTGTGCCAAAACGCGTTTTAAGCATGCACATGCATCTTTTGGTAGACGCGGACGCAGTTTTCTGCAAAACCACACGGTATGCATGCAAATGGCGCTTTTGGCAGAACGCGCACGTGGATTTCTACCAAACGACGTGAAAAGCATGCCGATGCTGCTCTTTTTAGCACCCGCACATGGATTTGTGCCAAAACGCGTTTTAAGCATGCACATGCATCTTTTCGTAGACGCGGACGCAGTTTTCTGCAAAACCACACGATATGCATGCAAATGGCGCTTTTGGCAGAACGCGCACGTGGATTTCTACCAAACGACGTGAAAAGCATGCCGATGCTGCTCTTTTTAGCACCCGCACATGGATTTGTGCCAAAACGCGTTTTAAGCATGCACATGCATCTTTTGGTAGACGCGGACGCAGTTTTCTGCAAAACCACACGATATGCATGCAAATGGCGCTTTTGGCAGAACGCGCACGTGGATTTCTACCAAACGACGTGAAAATCATGCCGATGCTGCTCTTTTTAGCACCCGCACATGGATTTGTGCCAAAACGCGTTTTAAGCATGCACATGCATCTTTTGGTAGACGCGGACGCAGTTTTCTGCAAAACCACACGATATACATGCAAATGGTGCTTTTGGCAGAACGCGCACGTGGATTTCTACCAAACGACGTGAAAGGCATGCCGATGCTGCTCTTTTTAGCACCCGCACATGGATTTGTGCCAAAACGCGTTTTAAGCATGCACATGCATCTTTTGGTAGACGCGGACGCAGTTTTCTGCAAAACCACACGATATGCATGCAATGGTGCTTTTGGCAGAACGCGCACGTGGATTTCTACCAAACGACGTGAAAAGCATGCCGATGCTGCTCTTTTTAGCACCCGCAGATGGATTTGTGCCAAAACGCGTTTTAAGCATGCACATGCATCTTTTGGTAGACGCGGACGCAGTTTTCTGAAAAACCACACGATATGCATGCAAATGGTGCTTTTGGCAGAACGCGCACGTGGATTTCTACCAAACGACGTGAAAAGCATGCCGATGCTGCTCTTTTTAGCACCCGCACATGTATTTGTGCCAAAACGCGTTTTAAGCATGCACATGCATCTTTTGGTACACGCGGACGCAGTTTTCTGCAAAACCACACGATATGCATGCAAATGGTGCTTTTGGCAGAACGCGCACGTGGATTTCTACCAAACGACGTGAAAAGCCTGCCGATGCTGCTCTTTTTAGCACCGGCACATGGATTTGTGCTAAAACGCGTTTTAAGCATGCACATGCATCTTTTGGTAGACGCGGACGCAGTTTTCTGCAAAACCACACGATATGCATGCAATGGTGCTTTTGGCAGAACGCGCACGTGGATTTCTACCAAACGACGTGAAAAGCATGCCGATGCTGCTCTTTTTAGCACCCGCAGATGGATTTGTGCCAAAACGCGTTTTAAGCATGCACATGCATCTTTTGGTAGACGCGGACGCAGTTTTCTGAAAAACCACACGATATGCATGCAAATGGTGCTTTTGGCAGAACGCGCACGTGGATTTCTACCAAACGACGTGAAAAGCATGCCGATGCTGCTCTTTTTAGCACCCGCACATGTATTTGTGCCAAAACGCGTTTTAAGCATGCACATGCATCTTTTGGTACACGCGGACGCAGTTTTCTGCAAAACCACACGATATGCATGCAAATGGTGCTTTTGGCAGAACGCGCACGTGGATTTCTACCAAACGACGTGAAAAGCCTGCCGATGCTGCTCTTTTTAGCACCGGCACATGGATTTGTGCTAAAACGCGTTTTAAGCATGCACATGCATCTTTTGGTAGACGCGGACGCACTTTTCTGCAAAACCACACGATATGCATGCAAATGGCGCTTTTCGCAGAACGCGCACGTGGATTTCTACCAAACGACGTGAAAAGCATGCCGATGCTGCTCTTTTTAGCACCCGCACATGGATTTGTGCCAAAACGCGTTTTAAGCATGCACATGCATCTTTTGGTAGACGCGGACGCAGTTTTCTGCAAAACCACACGATATGCATGCAAATGGCCCTTTTGGGAGAACGCGCACGTGGATTTCTACCAAACGACGTGAAAAGCATGCCGATGCTGCTCTTTTTAGCACCCGCACATGGATTTGTGCCAAAACGCGTTTTAAGCATGCACATGCATCTTTTGGTAGACGCGGACGCAGTTTTCTGCAAAACCACACGATATGCATGCAAATGGCGCTTTTGGCAGAACGCGCACGTGGATTTCTACCAAACGACGTGAAAATCATGCCGATGCTGCTCTTTTTAGCACCCGCACATGGATTTGTGCCAAAACGCGTTTTAAGCATGCACATGCATCTTTTGGTAGACGCGGACGCAGTTTTCTGCAAAACCACACAATATACATGCAAATGGTGCTTTTGGCAGAACGCGCACGTGGATTTCTACCAAACGACGTGAAAGGCATGCCGATGCTGCTCTTTTTAGCACCCGCACATGGATTTGTGCCAAAACGCGTTTTAAGCATGCACATGCATCTTTTGGTAGACGCTGACGCAGTTTTCTGCAAAACCACACGATATGCATGCAAATGGTGGTTTTGGCAGAACGCGCACGTGGATTTCTACCAAACGACGTGAAAAGCATGCCGATGCTGCTCTTTTTAGCACCCGCACATGGATTTGTGCCAAAACGCGTTTTAAGCATGCACATGCATCTTTTGGTAGACGCGGACGCAGTTTTCTGCAAAACCACACGATATGCATGCAAATGGCGCTTTTGGCAGAACGCGCACGTGGATTTCTACCAAACGATGCGAAAAGCATGCCGATGCTGCTCTTTTTAGCACCCGCACTTGGATTTGTGCCAAAACGCGTTTTAAGCATGCACATGCATCTTTTGGTAGACGCGGACGCAGTTTTCTGCAAAACCACACGATATGCATGCAAATGGTGCTTTTGGCAGAACGCGCACGTGGATTTCTACCAAACGACGTGAAAAGCATGCCGATGCTGCTCTTTTTAGCACCCGCTCATGGATTTGTGCCAAAACGCGTTTTAAGCATGCACATGCATCTTTTGGTAGACGCGGACGCAGTTTTCTGAAAAACTACACGATTTGCATGCAAATGGTGCTTTTGGCAGAACGCGCACGTGGATTTCTACCAAACGACGTGAAAAGCATGCCGATGCTGCTCTTTTTAGCACCCGCACATGGATTTGTGCCAAAACGCGTTTTAAGCATGCACATGCATCTTTTGGTACACGCGGACGCAGTTTTCTGCAAAACCACACGATATGCATGCAAATGGTGCTTTTGGCAGAACGCGCACGTGGATTTCTACCAAACGACGTGAAAAGCCTGCCGATGCTGCTCTTTTTAGCACCCGCACATGGATTTGTGCCGAAACGCGTTTTAAGCATGCACATGCATCTTTTGGTAGACGCGGACGCAGTTTTCTGCAAAACCACACGATATGCATGCAAATGGCGCTTTTGGCAGAACGCGCACGTGGATTTCTACCAAACGACGTGAAAATCATGCCGATGCTGCTCTTTTTAGCACCCGCACATGGATTTGTGCCAAAACGCGTTTTAAGCATGCACATGCATCTCTTGGTAGACGCGGACGCAGTTTTCTGCAAAACCACACGATATACATGCAAATGGTGCTTTTGCCAGAACGCGCACGTGGATTTCTACCAAACGACGTGAAAAGCATGCCGATGCTGCTCTTTTTAGCACCCGCACATGGATTTGTGCCAAAACGCGTTTTAAGCATGCACATGCATCTTTTGGTAGACGCGGACGCAGTTTTCTGCAAAACCACACGATATGCATGCAAATGGCGCTTTTGGCAGAACGCGCACGTGGATTTCTACCAAACGATGCGAAAAGCATGCCGATGCTGCTCTTTTTAGCACCCGCACTTGGATTTGTGCCAAAACGCGTTTTAAGCATGCACATGCATCTTTTGGTAGACGCGGACGCAGTTTTCTGCAAAACCACACGATATGCATGCAAATGGTGCTTTTGGCAGAACGCGCACGTGGATTTCTACCAAACGACGTGAAAAGCATGCCGATGCTGCTCTTTTTAGCACCCGCAGATGGATTTGTGCCAAAACGCGTTTAAAGCATGCACATGCATCTTTTGGTAGACGCGGACGCAGTTTTCTGAAAAACTACACGATTTGCATGCAAATGGTGCTTTTGGCAGAACGCGCACGTGGATTTCTACCAAACGACGTGAAAAGCATGCCGATGCTGCTCTTTTTAGCACCCGCACATGGATTTGTGCCAAAACGCGTTTTAAGCATGCACATGCATCTTTTGGTACACGCGGACGCAGTTTTCTGCAAAACCACACGATATGCATGCAAATGGTGCTTTTGGCAGAACGCGCACGTGGATTTCTACCAAACGACGTGAAAAGCCTGCCGATGCTGCTCTTTTTAGCACCCGCACATGGATTTGTGCCGAAACGCGTTTTAAGCATGCACATGCATCTTTTGGTAGACGCGGACGCAGTTTTCTGCAAAACCACACGATATGCATGCAAATGGCGCTTTTGGCAGAACGCGCACGTGGATTTCTACCAAACGACGTGAAAATCATGCCGATGCTGCTCTTTTTAGCACCCGCACATGGATTTGTGCCAAAACGCGTTTTAAGCATGCACATGCATCTCTTGGTAGACGCGGACGCAGTTTTCTGCAAAACCACACGATATACATGCAAATGGTGCTTTTGCCAGAACGCGCACGTGGATTTCTACCAAACGACGTGAAAAGCATGCCGATGCTGCTCTTTTTAGCACCCGCACATGGATTTGTGCCAAAACGCGTTTTAAGCATGCACATGCATCTTTTGGTAGACGCGGACGCAGTTTTCTGCAAAACCACACGATATGCATGCAAATGGCGCTTTTGGCAGAACGCGCACGTGGATTTCTACCAAACGATGCGAAAAGCATGCCGATGCTGCTCTTTTTAGCACCCGCACTTGGATTTGTGCCAAAACGCGTTTTAAGCATGCACATGCATCTTTTGGTAGACGCGGACGCAGTTTTCTGCAAAACCACACGATATGCATGCAAATGGTGCTTTTGGCAGAACGCGCACGTGGATTTCTACCAAACGACGTGAAAAGCATGCCGATGCTGCTCTTTTTAGCACCCGCAGATGGATTTGTGCCAAAACGCGTTTTAAGCATGCACATGCATCTTTTGGTAGACGCGGACGCAGTTTTCTGAAAAACTACACGATTTGCATGCAAATGGTGCTTTTGGCAGAACGCGCACGTGGATTTCTACCAAACGACGTGAAAAGCATGCCGATGCTGCTCTTTTTAGCACCCGCACATGGATTTGTGCCAAAACGCGTTTTAAGCATGCACATGCATCTTTTGGTACACGCGGACGCAGTTTTCTGCAAAACCACACGATATGCATGCAAATGGTGCTTTTGGCAGAACGCGCACGTGGATTTCTACCAAACGACGTGAAAAGCCTGCCGATGCTGCTCTTTTTAGCACCCGCACATGGATTTGTGCCAAAACGCGTTTTAAGCATGCACATGCATCTTTTGGTAGACGCGGACGCAGTTTTCTGCAAAACCACACGATATGCATGCAAATGGCGCTTTTGGCAGAACGCGCACGTGGATTTCCACCAAACGACGTGAAAATCATGCCGATGCTGCTCTTTTTAGCACCCGCACATGGATTTGTGCCAAAACGCGTTTTAAGCATGCACATGCATCTCTTGGTAGACGCGGACGCAGTTTTCTGCAAAACCACACGATATACATGCAAATGGTGCTTTTGCCAGAACGCGCACGTGGATTTCTACCAAACGACGTGAAAAGCATGCCGATGCTGCTCTTTTTAGCACCCGCACATGGATTTGTGCCAAAACGCGTTTTAAGCATGCACATGCATATTTTGGTACACGCGGACGCAGTTTTCTGCAAAACCACACGATATGCATTCAAATGGTGCTTTTGGCAGAACGCGCACGTGGATTTCTACCAAACGACGTGAAAAGCCTGCCGATGCTGCTCTTTTTAGCACCGGCACATGTATTTGTGCTAAAACGCGTTTTAAGCATGCACATGCATCTTTTGGTAGACGCGGACGCACTTTTCTGCAAAACCACACGATATGCATGCAAATGGTGCTTTTGGCAGAACGCGCACGTGGATTTCTACCAAACGACGTGAAAAGCATGCCGATGCTGCTCTTTGTAGCACCGGCACATGGATTTCTGCTAAAACGCGTTTTAAGCATGCACATGCATCTTTTGGTAGACGCGGACGCAGTTTTCTGCAAAACCGCACGATATGCATGCAAATGGTGCTTTTGGCAGAACGCGCACGTGGATTTCTACCAAACGACGTGAAAAGCATGCCGATGCTGCTCTTTTTAGCACCCGCACATGCATTTGTGCCAAAACGCGTTTTAAGCATGCACATGCATCTTTTGGTAGACGCGGACGCAGTTTTCGGCAAAACCACACGCTATGCATGCAAATGGTGCTTTTGGCAGAACGCGCGCGTGGATTTCTACCAAACGACGTGAAAAGCATGCCGATGCTGCTCTTTTTAGCACCCGCACATGGATTTGTGCCAAAACGCGTGTTAAGCATGCACATGCATCTTTTGGTAGACGCGGACGCAGTTTTCTGCAAAACCACACGATATGCATGCAAATGGTGCTTTTGGCAGAACGCGCACGTGGATTTCTACCAAACGACGTGAAAAGCCTGCCGATGCTGCTCTTTTTAGCACCGGCACATGGATTTGTGCTAAAACGCGTTTTAAGCATGCACATGCATCTTTTGGTAGACGCGGACGCACTTTTCTGCAAAACCACACGATATGCATGCAAATGGTGCTTTTGGCAGAACGCGCGCGTCGATTTCTACCAAACGACGTGAAAAGCGTGCCGATGCTGCTCTTTTTAGCACCCGCACATGGATCTGTGCCAAAACGCGTTTTAAGCATGCACATGCATCTTTTGGTAGACGCGGATGCAGTTTTCTGCAAAACCGCACGATATGCATGCAAATGGTGCTTTTGGCAGAACGCGCACGTGGATTTCTACCAAACGACGTGAAAAGCATGCCGATGCTGCTCTTTTTAGCACCCGCACATGGATTTGTGCCAAAACGCGTTTTAAGCATGCACATGCATCTTTTGGTAGACGCGGACGCAGTTTTCGGCAAAACCACACGATATGCATGCAAATGGTGCTTTTGGCAGAACGCGCGCGTGGATTTCTACCAAACGACGTGAAAAGCATGCCGATGCTGCTCTTTTTAGCACCCGCACATGGATTTGAGCCAAAACGCGTGTTAAGCATGCACATGCATCTTTTGGTAGACGCGGACGCAGTTTTCTGCAAAACCACACGATATGCATGCAAATGGTGCTTTTGGCAGAACGCGCACGTGGATTTCTACCAAACGACGTGGAAAGCATGCCGATGCTGCTCTTTTTAGCACCCGCACATGGATTTGTGCCAAAACGCGTTTTAAGCATGCACATGCATCTTTTGGTAGACGCGGACGCAGTTTCCTGCAAAACCACACGATATGCATGCAAATGGTGCTTTTGGCAGAACGCGCACGTGGATTTCTACCAAACGACGTGAAAAGCATGCCGATGCTGCTCTTTTTGGCACCCGCACATGGATTTGTGCCAAAACGCGTGTTAAGCATGCACATGCATCTTTTGGTAGACGCGGACGCAGTTTTCTGCAAAACCACACGATATGCATGCAAATGGTGCTTTTGGCAGAACGCGCACGTGGATTTCTACCAAACGACGTGAAAAGCATGCCGATGCTGCTCTTTTTAGCACCCGCACATGGATTTGTGCCAAAACGCGTTTTAAGCATGCACATGTATCTTTTGGTAGACGCGGACGCAGTTTTCTGCAAAACCACACGATATGCATGCAAATGGCGCTTTTGGCAGAACGCGCACGTGGATTTCTACCAAACGACGAGAAAAGCATGCCGATGCTGCTGTTTTTAGCATCCGCACATGAATTTGTGCCAAAACGCGTGTTAAGCATGCACATGCATCTTTTGGTAGACGCGGACGCAGTTTTCTGCAAAACCACACGATATGCATGCAAATGGTGCTTTTGGCAGAACGCGCACGTGGATTTCTACCAAACGACGTGAAAAGCATGCCGATGCTGCTCTTTTGCACCCGCACATTGTTTTGTGCCAAAACGCGTTTTAAGCATGCACATGTATCTTTTGGTAGACGCGGACGCAGTTTTCTTCAAAACCACACGATATACATGCAAATGGTGCTATTGGCAGAACGCGCACGTGGATTTCTACCAAACGACGTGAAAAGCATGCCGATGCTGCTCTTTTTAGCACCCGCACATGGATTTGTGCCAAAACGCGTTTTAAGCATGCACATGCATCTTTTGGTAGACGCGGACGCAGTTTTCTGCAAAACCACACGATATGCATGCAAATGGTGCTTTTGGCAGAACGCGCACGTGGATTTCTACCAAACGACGTGAAAAGCATGCCGATGCTGCTCTTTTTAGCACCGGCACATGGATTTGTGCCAAAACGCGTTTTAAGCATGCACATGCATCTTTTGGTAGACGCGGACGCACTTTTCTGCAAAACCACACGATATGCATGCAAATGGTGCTTTTGGCAGAACGCGCACGTGGATTTCTACCAAACGACGTGAAAAGCATACCGATGCTGCTCCTTTTAGCACCCGCACATGGATTTGTGCCAAAACGCGTTTTAAGCATGCACATGCATCTTTTGGTAGACGCGGACGCACTTTTCTGCAAACCCCACGATATGCATGCAAATGGTGCTTTTGGCAGAACGCGCACGTGGATTTCTACCAAACGACGTGAAAAGCATGCCGATGCTGCTCTTTTTAGCACCGGCACATGGATTTGTGCCAAAATGCGTTTTAAGCATGCACATGCTTCTTTTGGTAGACGCGGACGCAGTTTTCTGCAAAACCACACGCTATGCATGCAAATGGTGCTTTTGGCAGAACGCGCACGTGGATTTCTACCAAACGACGTGAAAAGCATGCCGATGCTGCTCTTTTTAGCACCGGCACATGGATTTCTGCTAAAACGCGTTTTAAGCATGCACATGCATCTTTTGGTAGACGCGGACGCAGTTTTCTGCAAAACCGCACGATATGCATGCAAATGGTGCTTTTGGCAGAACGCGCACGTGGATTTCTACCAAACGACGTGAAAAGCATGCCGATGCTGCTCTTTTTAGCACCCGCACATGGATTTGTGCCAAAACGCGTTTTAAGCATGCACATGCATCTTTTGGTAGACGCGGACGCAGTTTTCGGCTAAACCACACGCTATGCATGCAAATGGTGCTTTTGGCAGAACGCGCGCGTGGATTTCTACCAAACGACGTGAAAAGCATGCCGATGCTGCTCTTTTTAGCACCCGCACATGGATTTGAGCCAAAACGCGTGTTAAGCATACACATGCATCTTTTGGTAGACGCGGACGCAGTTTTCTGCAAAACCACACGATATGCATGCAAATGGTGCTTTTGGCAGAACGCGCACGTGGATTTCTACCAAACGACGTGAAAAGCATGCCGATGCTGCTCTTTTTAGCACCCGCACATGGATTTGTGCCAAAACGCGTTTTAAGCATGCACATGCATCTTTTGGTAGACGCGGACGCAGTTTCCTGCAAAACCACACGATATGCATGCAAATGGTGCTTTTGGCAGAACGCGCACGTGGATTTCTACCAAACGACGTGAAAAGCATGCCGATGCTGCTCTTTTTAGCACCCGCACATGGATTTGTGCCAAAACGCGTGTTAAGCATGCACATGCATCTTTTGGTAGACGCGGACGCAGTTTTCTGCAAAACCACACGATATGCATGCAAATGGTGCTTTTGGCAGAACGCGCACGTGGATTTCTACCAAACGACGTGAAAAGCATGCCGATGCTGCTCTTTTTAGCACCCGCACATGGATTTGTGCCAAAACGCGTTTTAAGCATGCACATGTATCTTTTGGTAGACGCGGACGCAGTTTTCTGCAAAACCACACGATATGCATGCAAATGGCGCTTTTGGCAGAACGCGCACGTGGATTTCTACCAAACGACGAGAAAAGCATGCCGATGCTGCTGTTTTTAGCATCCGCACATGAATTTGTGCCAAAACGCGTTTTAAGCATGCACATGCATCTTTTGGTAGACGCGGACGCAGTTTTCTGCAAAACCACACGATATGCACGCCAATGGTGCTTTTGGCAGAACGCGCACGTGGATTTCAACCAAACGACGTGAACAGCATGCCGATGCTCCCATTTTTAGCACCCGCACATGGATTTGTGCCAAAACGCGTGTTAAGCATGCACATGCATCTTTTGGTAGACGCGGACGCAGTTTTCTGCAAAACCACACGATATGCATGCAAATGGTGCTTTTTGCAGAACGCGCACGTGGATTTCTACCTTACGACGTGAAAAGCATGCCGATGCTGCTCTTTTTAGCACCCGCACATGGATTTGTGCCAAAACGCGTTTTAAGCATGCACATGCATCTTTTGGTAGACGCGGACGCAGTTTTCTGCAAAACCACACGATATGCATGCAAATGGTGCTTTTGGCAGAACGCGCACGTGGATTTCTACCAAACGACGTGAAAAGCATGCCGATGCTGCTCTTTTTAGCACCCGCACATGGATTTGTGCCAAAACGCGTTTTAAGCATGCACATGTATCTTTTGGTAGACGCGGATGCAGTTTTCTGCAAAACCACACGATATGCATGCAAATGGTGCTTTTGGCAGAACGCGCACGTGGATTTCTACCAAACGACGTGAAAAGCATGCCGATGCTGCTCTTTTTAGCACCCGCACATTGATTTGTGCCAAAACGCGTTTTAAGCATGCACAAGCATCTTTTGGTAGAAGCGGACGCAGTTTTCGGCAAAACCACACTATATGCATGCAAATGGTGCTTTTGGCAGAACGCGCGCGTGGATTTCTACCAAACGACGTGAAAAGCATGCCGATGCTGCTCTTTTTAGCACCCGCACATGGATTTGAGCCAAAACGCGTGTTAAGCATGCACATGCATCTTTTGGTAGACGCGGACGCAGTTTTCTGCAAAACCACACGATATGCATGCAAATGGTGCTTTTGGCAGAACGCGCACGTGGATTTCTACCAAACGACGTGAAAAGCATGCCGATGCTGCTCTTTTTAGCACCCGCACATGGATTTGTGCCAAAACGCGTTTTAAGCATGCACATGCATCTTTTGGTAGACGCGGACGCAGTTTCCTGCAAAACCACACGATATGCATGCAAATGGTGCTTTTGGCAGAACGCGCACGTGGATTTCTACCAAACGACGTGAAAAGCATGCCGATGCTGCTCTTTTTAGCACCCGCACATGGATTTTTGCCAAAACGCGTGTTAAGCATGCACATGCATCTTTTGGTAGACGCGGACGCAGTTTTCTGCAAAACCACACGATATGCATGCAAATGGTGCTTTTGGCAGAACGCGCACGTGGATTTCTACCAAACGACGTGAAAAGCATGCCGATGCTGCTCTTTTTAGCACCCGCACATGGATTTGTGCCAAAACGCGTTTTAAGCATGCACAAGCATCTTTTGGTAGACGCGGACGCAGTTTTCGGCAAAACCACACGATATGCATGCAAATGGTGCTTTTGGCAGAACGCGCGCGTGGATTTCTACCAAACGACGTGAAAAGCATGCCGATGCTGCTCTTTTTAGCACCCGCACATGGATTTGAGCCAAAACGCGTGTTAAGCATGCACATGCATCTTTTGGTAGACGCGGACGCAGTTTTCTGCAAAACCACACGATATGCATGCAAATGGTGCTTTTGGCAGAACGCGCACGTGGATTTCTACCAAACGACGTGAAAAGCATGCCGATGCTGCTCTTTTTAGCACCCGCACATGGATTTGTGCCAAAGCGCGTTTTAAGCATGCACATGCATCTTTTGGTAGACGCGGACGCAGTTTCCTGCAAAACCACACGATATGCATGCAAATGGTGCTTTTGGCAGAACGCGCACGTGGATTTCTACCAAACGACGTGAAAAGCATGCCGATGCTGCTCTTTTTAGCACCCGCACATGGATTTTTGCCAAAACGCGTGTTAAGCATGCACATGCATCTTTTGGTAGACGCGGACGCAGTTTTCTGCAACACCACACGATATGCATGCAAATGGTGCTTTTGGCAGAACGCGCACGTGGATTTCTACCAAACGACGTGAAAAGCATGCCGATGCTGCTCTTTTTAGCACCCGCACATGGATTTGTGCCAAAACGCGTTTTAAGCATGCACATGTATCTTTTGGTAGACGCGGACGCAGTTTTCTGCAAAACCACACGATATGCATGCAAATGGCGCTTTTGGCAGAACGCGCACGTGGATTTCTACCAAACGACGTGAAAAGCATGCCGATGCTGCTCTTTTTAGCACCCGCACATGGATTTGTGCCAAAACGCGTTTTAAGCATGCACATGCATCTTTTGGTAGATGCGGACGCAGTTTTCTGCAAAACCACACGATATGCATGCAAATGGTGCTTTTGGCAGAACGCGCACGTGGATTTCTACCAAACGACGTGAAAAGCATGCCGATGCTGCTCTTTTTAGCACCGGCACATGGATTTGTGCCAAAATGCGTTTTAAGCATGCACATGCTTCTTTTGGTAGACGCGGACGCAGTTTTCTGCAAAACCACACGCTATGCATGCAAATGGTGCTTTTGGCAGAACGCGCACGTGGATTTCTACCAAACGACGTGAAAAGCTTGCCGATGCTGCTCTTTTTAGCACCCCGCCCATGGATTTGTGCCAAAACGCGTTTTAAGCATGCACATGCATCTTTTGGTAGACGCGGACGCAGTTTTCTGCAAAACCACACGATATGCATGCCAATGGTGCTTTTGGCAGAACGCGCACGTGGATTTCAACCAAACGACGTGAAAAGCATGCCGATGCTCCCATTTTTAGCACCCGCACATGGATTTGTGCCAAAACGCGTGTTAAGCATGCACATGCATCTTTTGGTAGACGCGGACGCAGTTTTCTGCAAAACCACACGATATGCATGCAAATGGTGCTTTTGGCAGAACGCGCACGTGGATTTCTACCAAACGACGTGAAAAGCATGCCGATGCTGCTCTTTTTAGCACGCGCACATGGATTTGTGCCAAAACGCGTGTTAAGCATGCACCTGCATCTTTTGGTAGACGCGGACGCAGTTTTCTGCAAAACCACACGATATGCATGCAAATGGTGCTTTTTGCAGAACGCGCACGTGGATTTCTACCTTACGACGTGAAAAGCATGCCGATGCTGCTCTTTTTAGCACCCGCACATGGATTTGTGCCAAAACGCGTTTTAAGCATGCACATGCATCTTTTGGTAGACGCGGACGCAGTTTTCTGCAAAACCACACGATATGCATGCAAATGGTGCTTTTGGCAGAACGCGCACGTGGATTTCTACCAAACGACGTGAAAAGCATGCCGATGCTGCTCTTTTTAGCACCCGCACATGGATTTGTGCCAAAACGCGTTTTAAGCATGCACATGTATCTTTTGGTAGACGCGGATGCAGTTTCCTGCAAAACCACACGATATGCATGCAAATGGTGCTTTTGGCAGAACGCGCACGTGGATTTCTACCAAACGACGTGAAAAGCATGCCGATGCTGCTCTTTTTAGCACCCGCACATGGATTTTTGCCAAAACGCGTGTTAAGCATGCACATGCATCTTTTGGTAGACGCGGACGCAGTTTTCTGCAAAACCACACGATATGCATGCAAATGGTGCTTTTGGCAGAACGCGCACGTGGATTTCTACCAAACGACGTGAAAAGCATGCCGATGCTGCTCTTTTTAGCACCCGCACATGGATTTGTGCCAAAACGCGTTTTAAGCATGCACATGTATCTTTTGGTAGACGCGGACGCAGTTTTCTGCAAAACCACACGATATGCATGCAAATGGCGCTTTTGGCAGAACGCGCACGTGGATTTCTACCAAACGACGTGAAAAGCATGCCGATGCTGCTCTTTTTAGCACCCGCACATGGATTTGTGCCAAAACGCGTTTTAAGCATGCACATGCATCTTTGGTAGATGCGGACGCAGTTTTCTGCAAAACCACACGATATGCATGCAAATGGTGCTTTTGGCAGAACGCGCACGTGGATTTCTACCAAACGACGTGAAAAGCATGCCGATGCTGCTCTTTTTAGCACCGGCACATGGATTTGTGCCAAAATGCGTTTTAAGCATGCACATGCTTCTTTTGGTAGACGCGGACGCAGTTTTCTGCAAAACCACACGCTATGCATGCAAATGGTGCTTTTGGCAGAACGCGCACGTGGATTTCTACAAACGACGTGAAAAGCTTGCCGATGCTGCTCTTTTTAGCACCCGCCCATGGATTTGTGCCAAAACGCGTTTTAAGCATGCACATGCATCTTTTGGTAGACGCGGACGCAGTTTTCTGCAAAACCACACGATATGCATGCCAATGGTGCTTTTTGGCAGAACGCGCACGTGGATTTCAACCAAACGACGTGAAAAGCATGCCGATGCTCCCATTTTAGCACCCGCACATGGATTTGTGCCAAAACGCGTGTTAAGCATGCACATGCATCTTTTGGTAGACGCGGACGCAGTTTTCTGCAAAACCACACGATATGCATGCAAATGGTGCTTTTGGCAGAACGCGCACGTGGATTTCTACCAAACGACGTGAAAAGCATGCCGATGCTGCTCTTTTTAGCACGCGCACATGGATTTGTGCCAAAACGCGTGTTAAGCATGCACCTGCATCTTTTGGTAGACGCGGACGCAGTTTTCTGCAAAACCACACGATATGCATGCAAATGGTGCTTTTTGCAGAACGCGCACGTGGATTTCTACCTTACGACGTGAAAAGCATGCCGATGCTGCTCTTTTTAGCACCCGCACATGGATTTGTGCCAAAACGCGTTTTAAGCATGCACATGCATCTTTTGGTAGACGCGGACGCAGTTTTCTGCAAAACCACACGATATGCATGCAAATGGTGCTTTTGGCAGAACGCGCACGTGGATTTCTACCAAACGACGTGAAAAGCATGCCGATGCTGCTCTTTTTAGCACCCGCACATGGATTTGTGCCAAAACGCGTTTTAAGCATGCACATGTATCTTTTGGTAGACGCGGATGCAGTTTTCTGCAAAACCACACGATATGCATGCAAATGGTGCTTTTGGCAGAACGCGCACGTGGATTTCTACCAAACGACGAGAAAAGCATGCCGATGCTGCTCTTTTTAGCATCCGTAGATGAATTTGTGCCAAAACGCGTGTTAAGCATGCACATGCATCTTTTGGTAGACGCGGACGCAGTTTTCTGCAAAACCACACGATATGCATGCAAATGGTGCTTTTGGCAGAACGCGCACGTGGATTTCTACCAAACGACGTGAAAAGCATGCCTGATGCTGCTATTTTTAGCACCCGCACATGGATTTGTGCCAAAACGCGTGTTAAGCATGCACATGCATCTTTTGGTAGACGCGGACGCAGTTTTCTGCAAAACCACACGATATGCATGCAAATGGTGCTTTTTGCAGAACCGCGCACGTGGATTTCTACCTTACGACGTGAAAAGCATGCCGATGCTGCTCTTTTTAGCACCCGCACATGGATTTGTGCCAAAACGCGTTTTAAGCATGCACATGCATCTTTTGGTAGACGCGGACGCAGTTTTCTGCAAAACCACACGATATGCATGCAAATGGTGCTTTTGGCAGAACGCGCACGTGGATTTCTACCAAACGACGTGAAAAGCATGCCGATGCTGCTCTTTTTAGCACCCGCACATGGATTTGTGCCAAAACGCGTTTTAAGCATGCACATGTATCTTTTGGTAGACGCGGATGCAGTTTTCTGCAAAACCACACGATATGCATGCAAATGGTGCTTTTGGCAGAACGCGCACGTGGATTTCTACCAAACGACGAGAAAAGCATGCCGATGCTGCTCTTTTTAGCATCCGTAGATGAATTTGTGCCAAAACGCGTGTTAAGCATGCACATGCATCTTTTGGTAGACGCGGACGCAGTTTTCTGCAAAACCACACGATATGCATGCAAATGGTGCTTTTGGCAGAACGCGCACGTGGATTTCTACCAAACTACGTGAAAAGCATGCCGATGCTGCTCTTTTTAGCACCCGCACATTGTTTTGTGCCAAAACGCGTTTTAAGCATGCACATGCATCTTTTGGTAGACGCGGACGCAGTTTTCTGCAAAACCACACGATATGCATGCAAATGGTGCTTTTGGCAGAACGCGCACGTGGATTTCTACCAAACGACGTGAAAAGCATGCCGATGCTGCTCTTTTGAGCATCCGAACATGAATTTGTAGCAAAACGCGTTTTAAGCATGCACATGCATCTTTTGGTAGACGCGGACGCAGTTTTCTGGAAAACAACACGATATGCACGCAAATGGTGCTTTTGGCAGAACGCGCACGTGGATTTCTACCAAACGACGTGAAAAGCATGCCGATGCTGCTCTTTTTGCACCCGCACATTGTTTTGTGCCAAAACGCGTTTTAAGCATGCACAATGCATCTTTTGGTAGACGCGGACGCAGTTTTCTGCAAAACCACACGATATGCATGCAAATGGTGCTTTTGGCAGAACGCGCACGTGAATTTCTACAAAACGACGTGAAAAGCATGCCGATGCTGCTCTTTTTAGCACCCGCACATGGATTTGTGCCAAAACGCGTTTTAAGCATGTACATGCATCTTTTGGTAGACGCGGACGCAGTTTTCTGCAAAACCACACGATATGCATGCAAATGGTGCTTTTGGCAGAACGCGCACGTGGATTTCTACCAAACGACGTGAAAAGCATGCCGATGCTGCTCTTTTTAGCACCCGCACATGGATTTGTGCCAAAACGCGTTTTAAGCATGCACATGCATCTTTTGGTAGACGCGGACGCAGTTTTCTGCAAAACCACACGATATGCATGCAAATGGTGCTTTTGGCAGAACACGCACGTGGATTTCTACCAAACGACGTGAAAAGCATGCCGATGCTGCTCTTTTTAGCACCCGCACATGGATTTGTGCCAAAACGCGTTTTAAGCATGCACATGCATCTTTTGGTAGACGCGGACGCAGTTTTCTGGAAAACCACACGATATGCATGCAAATGGTGCTTTTGGCAGAACGCGCACGTGCATTTCTACCAAACGATGTGAAAAGCATGCCGATGCTGCTCTTTTTAGCACCCGCACATGGATTTGTGCCAAAACGCGTTTTAAGCATGCACATGCATCTTTTGGTAGACGCGGACGCAGTTTTCTGCAAAACCACACGATATGCATGCAAATGGTGCTTTTGGAAGAACGCGCACGTGGATTTCTACCAAACGACGTGAAAAGCATGCCGATGCTGCTCTTTTTAGCACCCGCACATGAATTTGTGCCAAAACGCGTTTTAAGCATGCACATGCATCTTTTGGTAGACGCGGACGCAGTTTTCTGGAAAACCACACGATATGCATGCAAATGGTGCTTTTGGCAGAACGCGCACGTGCATTTCTACCAAACGATGTGAAAAGCATGCCGATGCTGCTCTTTTTAGCACCCGCACATGGATTTGTGCCAAAACGCGTTTTAAGCATGCACATGCATCTTTTGGTAGACGTGGACGCAGTTTTCTGCAAAACCACACGATATGCATGCAAATGGTGCTTTTCGCAGAACGCGCACGTGGATTTCTACCAAACGACGTGAAAAGCATGCCGATGCTGCTCTTTTTAGCACCCGCACGTGGATTTGTGCCAAAACGCGTTTTAAGCATGCACATGCATCTTTTGGTAGACGCGGACGCAGTTTTCTGCAAAACCACACGATATGCATGCAAATGGTGCTTTTGGCAGAACGCGCACGTGGATTTCTACCACACGACGTGAAAAGCATGCCGATGCTGCTCTTTTTAGCACCCGCACATGGATTTGTGCCAAAACGCGTTTTAAGCATGCACATGCATCTTTTGGTAGACGCGGACGCAGTTGCCTGCAAAACCACACGATATGCATGCAAATGGTGCATTTGGCATAACGTGCACGTGGATTTCTACCAAACGACGTGAAAAGCATGCCGATGCTGCTCTTTTTAGCACCCGCACATGGATTTGTGCGAAAACGCGTTTTAAGCATGCACATGCATCTTTTGGTAGACGCTGACGCAGTTTTCTGCAAAACCACACGATATGCATGCAAATGGTGCTTTTGGCAGAACGCGCACGTGGATTTCAACCAAACGACGTGAAAAGCATGCCGATGCTGCTCTTTTTAGCACCCGCATATGGATTTGTGCCAAAACGCATTTTAGGCATGCACATGCATCTTTTGGTAGACGCGGACGCAGTTTTCTGCAAAACCACACGATATGCATGCAAATGGTGCTTTTGGCAAACGCGCACGTGGATTTCTACAAAACGACGTGAAAAGCATGCCGATGCTGCTCTTTTTAGCACCCGCACATGGATTTGTGCCAAAACGCGTTTTAAGCATGTACATGCATCTTTTGGTAGACGCGGACGCAGTTTTCTGCAAAACCACACGATATGCATGCAAATGGTGCTTTTGGCAGAACGCGCACGTGGATTTCTACCAAACGACGTGAAAAGCATGCCGATGCTGCTCTTTTTAGCACCCGCACATGGATTTGTGCCAAAACGCGTTTTAAGCATGCACATGCATCTTTTGGTAGACGCGGACGCAGTTTTCTGCAAAACCACACGATATGCATGCAAATGGTGCTTTTGGCAGAACACGCACGTGGATTTCTACCAAACGACGTGAAAAGCATGCCGATGCTGCTCTTTTTAGCACCCGCACATGGATTTGTGCCAAAACGCGTTTTAAGCATGCACATGCATCTTTTGGTAGACGCGGACGCAGTTTTCTGGAAAACCACACGATATGCATGCAAATGGTGCTTTTGGCAGAACGCGCACGTGGATTTCTACCAAACGACGTGAAAAGCATGCCGATGCTGCTCTTTTTAGCACCCGCACATGAATATGTGCCAAAACGCGTTTTAAGCATGCACATGCATCTTTTGGTAGACGCGGACGCAGTTTTCTGCAAAACCACATGATATGCATGCAAATGGTGCTTTTGGCAGAACGCGCACGTGGATGTCTACCAAACGACGTGAAAAGCATGCCGACGCTGCTCTTTTTAGCACCCGCACATGCATTTGTGCCAAAACGCGTTTTAAACATGCACATGCATCTTTTGGTAGACGCGTACGCAGTTGTCTGCAAAACCACACGATATGCATGCGAATGGTGCTTTTGGCAGAACGCGCACGTGGATTTCTACCAAACGACGTAAAAAGAATGCCGATGCTGCTCTGTTTAGCACACGCACATGGATTTGTGCCAAAACGCGTTTTAAGCATGCACATGCATCTTTTGGTAGACGCGGACGCAGTTTTCTGCAAAACCACACGATATGCATCCAAATGGTGCTTTTGGCAGAACGCGCACGTGGATTTCTACCACACGACGTGAAAAGCATGCCGATGCTGCTCTTTTTAGCACCCGCACATGGATTTGTCCCAAAACGCGTTTTAAGCATGCACATGCATCTTTTGGTAGACGCGGACGCAGTTTTCTGCAAAACCAAACGATATGCATGCAAATGGTGCTTTTGGCAGAACGCGCACGTATATTTCTACCCAACGACGTGAAAAGCATGCCGATGCTGCTCTTTTTAGCACCCGCACATGGATTTGTGCCAAAACGCGTTTTAAGCATGCACATGCATCTTTTGGTAGACGCGGACGCAGTTTTCTGCAAAAGCACACGATATGCATGCAAATGGTGCTTTTGGCAGAACGCGCACATGGATTTCTACCAAACGACGTGAAAAGCATGCCGATGCTGCTCTTTTTAGCACCCGCACATGGATTTGTGCCAAAACGCGTTTTAAGCATGCACATGCATCTTTTGGTAGACGCGGACGCAGTTTTCTGCAAAACCACACGATATGCTTGCAAATGGTGCTTTTGGCATAACGCGCACGTGGATTTCTACCAAACGACGTGAAAAGCATACCGATGCTGCTCTTTTTAGCACCCGCACATGGATTTGTGCCAAAACGCGTTTTAAGCATGCACATGCATCTTTTGGTAGACGCGGACGCAGTTTTCTGCAAAACCACACGATATGCATGCAAATGGTGCTTTTGGAAGAACGCGCACGTGGATTTCTACCAAACGACGTGAAAAGCATGCCGATGCTGCTCTTTTTAGCACCCGCACATGG
Organism: Dermacentor variabilis; assembly: GCF_050947875.1. NCBI lineage: Eukaryota > Metazoa > Arthropoda > Arachnida > Ixodida > Ixodidae > Dermacentor > Dermacentor variabilis. The sequence continues at coordinate 32,302 of NW_027460410.1, read as the reverse complement.
ATTTGTGCCAAAGCGCGTGTTAAGCATGCACATGCATCTTTTGGTAGACGCGGACGCAGTTTTCTGCAAAACCACACGATATGCATGCAAATGGTGCTTTTGGCAGAACGCGCACGTGGATTTCTACCAAACGACGTGAAAAGCATGCCGATGCTGCTCATTTTAGCACCCGCACATGCATTTGTGCCAAAACGCGTTTTAAGCATGCACATGCATCTTTTGGAAGACGCGGACGCAGTTTTCTGGAAAACCACACGATATGCATGCAAATTGTGCTTTTGGCAGAACGCGCACGTGGATTTCTCCCAAACGACGTGAAAAGCATGCCGATGCTGCTCTTTTTAGCACCCGCACATGGATTTGTGCCAAAACGCGTTTTAAGCATGCACATGTATCTTTTGGCAGACGCGGACGCAGTTTTCTGCAAAACCACACGATATGCATGCAAATGGTGCTTTTGGCAGAACGCGCTCGTGGATTTCTACCAAACGACGTGAAAAGCATGCCGATGCTGCTCTTTTTAGCACCCGCACATGGATTTGTGCCAAAACGCGTTTTAAGCATGCACATGCATCTTTTGGTAGACGCGGGCGCAGTTTTCTGCTAAACCACACGATATGCATGCAAATGGTGCTTTTGGCCGAACGCGCACGTGGATTTCTACCAAACGACGTGAAAAGCATGCCGATGCTGCTCTTTTTAGCACCCGCACATGGATTTGTGCCAAAACGCGTTTTAAGCATGCACATGCATCTTTTGGTAGACGCGGACGCAGTTTTCTGCAAAACCACACGATATGCATGCAAATGGTGCTTTTGGCAGAACGCGCACGTGGATTTCTAGCAAACGACGTTAAAAGCATGCCGATGCTGCTCTTTTTAGCACCCGCACATGGATTTGTGCCAAAACGCGTTTTAAGCATGCACATGCATCTTTTGGTAGACGCGGACGCAGTTTTCTGCAAAACCACACGATATGCATCCAAATGGTGCTTTTGGCAGAACGCGCACGTGGATTTCCACCACACGACGTGAAAAGCATGCCGATGCTGCTCTTTTTAGCACCCGCACATGGATTTGTGCCAAAACGCGTTTTAAGCATGCACATGCATCTTTTGGTAGACGCGGACGCAGTTTTCTGCAAAACCAAACGATATGCATGCAAATGGTGCTTTAGGCAGAACGCGCACGTGGATTTCTACCCAACGACGTGAAAAGCATGCCGATGCTGCTCTTTTTAGCACCCGCACATGGATTTGTGCCAAAACGCGTTTTAAGCTTGCACATGCATCTTTTGGTAGACGCGGACGCAGTTTTCTGCAAAAGCACACGATATGCATGCAAATGGTGCTTTTGGCAGAACGCGCACATGGATTTCTACCAAACGACGTGAAAAGCATGCCGATGCTGCTCTTTTTAGCACCCGCACATGGATTTGTGCCAAAACGCGTTTTTAGCATGCACATGCATCTTTTGGTAGACGCGGACGCAGTTTTCTGCAAAACCACACGATATGCTTGCAAATGGTGCTTTTGGCATAACGCGCACGTGGATTTCTACCAAACGACGTGAAAAGCATGCCGATGCTGCTCTTTTTAGCACCCGCACATGGATTTGTGCCAAAACGCGTTTTAAGCATGCACATGCATCTTTTGGTAGACGCGGACGCAGCTTTCTGCAAAACCACACGATATGCTTGCAAATGGTGCTTTTGGCATAACGCGCACGTGGATTTCTACCAAACGACGTGAAAAGCATACCGATGCTGCTCTTTTTAGCACCCGCACATGGATTTGTGCCAAAACGCGTTTTAAGCATGCACATGCATCTTTTGGTAGACGCGGACGCAGTTTTCTGCAAAACCACACGATATGCATGCAAATGGTGCTTTTGGAAGAACGCGCACGTGGATTTCTACCAAACGACGTGAAAAGCATGCCGATGCTGCTCTTTTTAGCACCCGCACATGGATTTGTGCCAAAGCGCGTTTTAAGCATGCACATGCATCTTTTGGTAGACGCGGACGCAGTTTTCTGCAAAACCACACGATATGCATGCAAATGGTGCTTTTGGCAGAACGCGCACGTGGATTTCTACCAAACGACGTGAAAAGCATGCCGATGCTGCTCATTTTAGCACCCGCACATGCATTTGTGCCAAAACGCGTTTTAAGCATGCACATGCATCTTTTGGAAGACGCGGACGCAGTTTTCTGGAAAACCACACGATATGCATGCAAATTGTGCTTTTGGCAGAACGCGCACGTGGATTTCTCCCAAACGACGTGAAAAGCATGCCGATGCTGCTCTTTTTAGCACCCGCACATGGATTTGTGCCAAAACGCGTTTTAAGCATGCACATGTATCTTTTGGCAGACGCGGACGCAGTTTTCTGCAAAACCACACGATATGCATGCAAATGGTGCTTTTGGCAGAACGCGCTCGTGGATTTCTACCAAACGACGTGAAAAGCATGCCGATGCTGCTCTTTTTAGCACCCGCACATGGATTTGTGCCAAAACGCGTTTTAAGCATGCACATGCATCTTTTGGTAGACGCGGGCGCAGTTTTCTGCTAAACCACACGATATGCATGCAAATGGTGCTTTTGGCCGAACGCGCACGTGGATTTCTACCAAACGACGTGAAAAGCATGCCGATGCTGCTCTTTTTAGCACCCGCACATGGATTTGTGCGAAAACGCGTTTTAAGCATGCACATGCATCTTTTGGTAGACGCTGACGCAGTTTTCTGCAAAACCACACGATATGCATGCAAATGGTGCTTTTGGCAGAACGCGCACGTGGATTTCTACCAAACGACGTGAAAAGCATGCCGATGCTGCTCTTTTTAGCACCCGCATATGGATTTGTGCCAAAACGCGTTTTAAGCATGCACATGCATCTTTTGGTAGACGCGGACGCAGTTTTCTGCAAAACCACACGATATGCATGCAAATGGTGCTTTTGGCAGAACGCGCACGTGGATTTCTACCAAACGACGTGAAAAGCATGCCGATGCTGCTCATTTTAGCACCCGCACATGCATTTGTGCCAAAACGCGTTTTAAGCATGCACATGCATCTTTTGGAAGACGCGGACGCAGTTTTCTGGAAAACCACACGATATGCATGCAAATTGTGCTTTTGGCAGAACGCGCACGTGGATTTCTCCCAAACGACGTGAAAAGCATGCCGATGCTGCTCTTTTTAGCACCCGCACATGGATTTGTGCCAAAACGCGTTTTAAGCATGCACATGCATCTTTTGGTAGACGCGGGCGCAGTTTTCTGCTAAACCACACGATATGCATGCAAATGGTGCTTTTGGCCGAACGCGCACGTGGATTTCTACCAAACGACGTGAAAAGCATGCCGATGCTGCTCTTTTTAGCACCCGCACATGGATTTGTGCCAAAACGCGTTTTAAGCATGCACATGCATCTTTTGGTAGACGCGGACGCAGTTTTCTGCAAAACCACACGATATGCATGCAAATGGTGCTTTTGGCAGAACGCGCACGTGGATTTCTAGCAAACGACGTTAAAAGCATGCCGATGCTGCTCTTTTTAGCACCCGCACATGGATTTGTGCCAAAACGCGTTTTAAGCATGCACATGCATCTTTTGGTAGACGCGGACGCAGTTTTCTGCAAAACCACACGATATGCATCCAAATGGTGCTTTTGGCAGAACGCGCACGTGGATTTCCACCACACGACGTGAAAAGCATGCCGATGCTGCTCTTTTTAGCACCCGCACATGGATTTGTGCCAAAACGCGTTTTAAGCATGCACATGCATCTTTTGGTAGACGCGGACGCAGTTTTTTGCAAAACCAAACGATATGCATGCAAATGGTGCTTTAGGCAGAACGCGCACGTGGATTTCTACCCAACGACGTGAAAAGCATGCCGATGCTGCTCTTTTTAGCACCCGCACATGGATTTGTGCCAAAACGCGTCTTAAGCTTGCACATGCATCTTTTGGTAGACGCGGACGCAGTTTTCTGCAAAAGCACACGATATGCATGCAAATGGTGCTTTTGGCAGAACGCGCACATGGATTTCTACCAAACGACGTGAAAAGCATGCCGATGCTGCTCTTTTTAGCACCCGCACATGGATTTGTGCCAAAACGCGTTTTTAGCATGCACATGCATCTTTTGGTAGACGCGGACGCAGTTTTCTGCAAAACCACACGATATGCTTGCAAATGGTGCTTTTGGCATAACGCGCACGTGGATTTCTACCAAACGACGTGAAAAGCATGCCGATGCTGCTCTTTTTAGCACCCGCACATGGATTTGTGCCAAAACGCGTTTTAAGCATGCACATGCATCTTTTGGTAGACGCGGACGCAGTTTTCTGCAAAACCACACGATATGCTTGCAAATGGTGCTTTTGGCATAACGCGCACGTGGATTTCTACCAAACGACGTGAAAAGCATACCGATGCTGCTCTTTTTAGCACCCGCACATGGATTTGTGCCAAAACGCGTTTTAAGCATGCACATGCATCTTTTGGTAGACGCGGACGCAGTTTTCTGCAAAACCACACGATATGCATGCAAATGGTGCTTTTGGAAGAACGCGCACGTGGATTTCTACCAAACGACGTGAAAAGCATGCCGATGCTGCTCTTTTTAGCACCCGCACATGGATTTGTGCCAAAGCGCGTTTTAAGCATGCACATGCATCTTTTGGTAGACGCGGACGCAGTTTTCTGCAAAACCACACGATATGCATGCAAATGGTGCTTTTGGCAGAACGCGCACGTGGATTTCTACCAAACGACGTGAAAAGCATGCCGATGCTGCTCATTTTAGCACCCGCACATGCATTTGTGCCAAAACGCGTTTTAAGCATGCACATGCATCTTTTGGAAGACGCGGACGCAGTTTTCTGGAAAACCACACGATATGCATGCAAATTGTGCTTTTGGCAGAACGCGCACGTGGATTTCTCCCAAACGACGTGAAAAGCATGCCGATGCTGCTCTTTTTAGCACCCGCACATGGATTTGTGCCAAAACGCGTTTTAAGCATGCACATGTATCTTTTGGCAGACGCGGACGCAGTTTTCTGCAAAACCACACGATATGCATGCAAATGGTGCTTTTGGCAGAACGCGCTCGTGGATTTCTACCAAACGACGTGAAAAGCATGCCGATGCTGCTCTTTTTAGCACCCGCACATGGATTTGTGCCAAAACGCGTTTTAAGCATGCACATGCATCTTTTGGTAGACGCGGGCGCAGTTTTCTGCTAAACCACACGATATGCATGCAAATGGTGCTTTTGGCCGAACGCGCACGTGGATTTCTACCAAACGACGTGAAAAGCATGCCGATGCTGCTCTTTTTAGCACCCGCACATGGATTTGTGCGAAAACGCGTTTTAAGCATGCACATGCATCTTTTGGTAGACGCTGACGCAGTTTTCTGCAAAACCACACGATATGCATGCAAATGGTGCTTTTGGCAGAACGCGCACGTGGATTTCTACCAAACGACGTGAAAAGCATGCCGATGCTGCTCTTTTTAGCACCCGCATATGGATTTGTGCCAAAACGCGTTTTAAGCATGCACATGCATCTTTTGGTAGACGCGGACGCAGTTTTCTGCAAAACCACACGATATGCATGCAAATGGTGCTTTTGGCAGAACGCGCACGTGGATTTCTACAAAACGACGTGAAAAGCATGCCGATGCTGCTCTTTTTAGCACCCGCACATGGATTTGTGCCAAAACGCGTTTTAAGCATGTACATGCATCTTTTGGTAGACGCGGACGCAGTTTTCTGCAAAACCACACGATATGCATGCAAATGGTGCTTTTGGCAGAACGCGCACGTGGATTTCTACCAAACGACGTGAAAAGCATGCCGATGCTGCTCTTTTTAGCACCCGCACATGGATTTGTGCCAAAACGCGTTTTAAGCATGCACATGCATCTTTTGGTAGACGCGGACGCAGTTTTCTGCAAAACCACACGATATGCATGCAAATGGTGCTTTTGGCAGAACACGCACGTGGATTTCTACCAAACGACGTGAAAAGCATGCCGATGCTGCTCTTTTTAGTACCCGCACATGGATTTGTGCCAAAACGCGTTTTAAGCATGCACATGCATCTTTTGGTAGACGCGGACGCAGTTTTCTGGAAAACCACACGATATGCATGCAAATGGTGCTTTTGGCAGAACGCGCACGTGCATTTCTACCAAACGATGTGAAAAGCATGCCGATGCTGCTCTTTTTAGCACCCGCACATGGATTTGTGCCAAAACGCGTTTTAAGCATGCACATGCATCTTTTGGTAGACGCGGACGCAGTTTTCTGCAAAACCACACGATATGCATGCAAATGGTGCTTTTGGCAGAACGCGCACGTGGATTTCTACCAAACGACGTGAAAAGCATGCCGATGCTGCTCTTTTTAGCACCCGCACATGAATTTGTGCCAAAACGCGTTTTAAGCATGCACATGCGTCTTTTGGTAGACGCGGACGCAGTTTTCTGCAAAACCACATGATATGCATGCAAATGGTGCTTTTGGCAGAACGCGCACGTGGATGTCTACCAAACGACGTGAAAAGCATGCCGACGCTGCTCTTTTTAGCACCCGCACATGCATTTGTGCCAAAACGCGTTTTAAACATGCACATGCATCTTTTGGTAGACGCGGACGCAGTTTTCTGCAAAACCACACGATATGCATGCGAATGGTGCTTTTGGCAGAACGCGCACGTGTATTTCTACCAAACGACGTGAAAAGCATGCCGATGCTGCTCTTTTTAGCCCCCGCACATGGATTTGTGCCAAAACGCGTTTTAAGCATGCACATGTATCTTTTGGTAGACGCGGACGCAGTTTTCTGCAAAACCACACGATATGCATGCAAATGGTGCTTTTGGCAGAACGCGCAGGTGGATTTCTACCAAACGACGGGAAAAGCATGTCCATGCTGCTCTTTTTAGCACCCGCACATGGATTTGTGCCAAAACGCGTTTTAAGCATGCACATGCATCTTTTGGTAGACGCGGATGCAGTTTTCTGCAAAACCACACGATATGCATGCAAATGGTGCTTTTGGCAGAACGCGCACGTGGATTTCTACCAAACGACGTGAAAAGCATGCCGATACTGCTCTTTTTACCACCCGCACATGGATTTGTGCCAAAACGCGTTTTAAGCATGCACATGCATCTTTTGGTAGACGCGGACGCAGTTTTCTGCAAAACCATACGATATGCATGCAAATGGTGCTTTTGGCAGAACGCGCACGTGGATTTCTACCAAACGACGTGAAAAGCATGCCGATGCTGCTCTTTTTAGCACCCGCACATGGATTTGTGCCAAAACGCGTTTTAAGCATGCACATGCATCTTTTGGTAGACGCGGACGCAGTTTTCTGCAAAACCACACCATATGCATGCAAATGGTGCTTTTGGAAGAACGCGCACGTGGATTTCTACCAAACGACGTGAAAAGCATGCCGATGCTGCTCTTTATAGCACCCGCACATGGATTTGTGCCAAAACGCGTTTTAAGCATGCACATGCATCTTTTGGTAGACGCGGACGCAGTTTTCTGCAAAACCACACGATATGCATGCAAATGGTGCTTTTGGCAGAACGCGCACGTGGATTTCTTCCAAACGACGTGAAAAGCATGCCGATGCTGCTCTTTTTAGCACCCGCACATGGATTTGTGCCAAAACGCGTTTTAAGCATGCACATGCATCTTTTGGTTGACGCGGACGCAGTTTTCTGCAAAACCACACGATATGCATGCAAATGGTACTTTTGGCAGAACACGCACGTGGATTTCTACCAAACGACGTGAAAAGCATGCCGATGCTGCTCTTTTTAGCACCCGCACATGGATTTGTGCCAAAACGCGTTTTAAGCATGCACATGCATCTTTTGGTAGACGCGGACGCAGTTTTCTGGAAAACCACACGATATGCATGCAAATGGTGCTTTTGGCAGAACGCGCACGTGCATTTCTACCAAACGATGTGAAAAGCATGCCGATGCTGCTCTTTTTAGCACCCGCACATGGATTTGTGCCAAAACGCGTTTTAAGCATGCACATGCAACTTTTGGTAGACGCGGACGCAGTTTTCTGCAAAACCACACGATATGCATGCAAATGGTGCTTTTGGCAGAACGCGCACGTGGATTTCTACCAAACGACGTGAAAAGCATGCCGATGCTGCTCTTTTTAGCACCCGCACATGAATTTGTGCCAAAACGCGTTTTAAGCATGCACATGCATCTTTTGGTAGACGCGGACGCAGTTTTCTGCAAAACCACATGATATGCATGCAAATGGTGCTTTTGGCAGAACGCGCACGTGGATTTCTACCAAACGACGTGAAAAGCATGCCGATGCTGCTCTTTTTAGCACCCGCACATGGATTTGTGCCAAAACGCGTTTTAAGCATGCACGTGCATCTTTTGGTAGACGCGGACGCAGTTTTCTGCAAAACCACACGATATGCATGCAAATGGTGCTTTTCGCAGAACGCGCACGTGGATTTCTACCAAACGACGTGAAAAGCATGCCGATGCTGCTCTTTTTAGCGCCCGCACATGGATTTGTGCCAAAACGCGTTTTAAGCATGCACATGCATCTTTTGGTAGACGCGGACGCAGTTTTCTGCAAAACCACACCATATGCATGCAAATGGTGCTTTTGGAAGAACGCGCACGTGGATTTCTACCAAACGACGTGAAAAGCATGCCGATGCTGCTCTTTATAGCACCCGCACATGGATTTGTGCCAAAACGCGTTTTAAGCATGCACATGCATCTTTTGGTAGACGCGGACGCAGTTTTCTGCAAAACCACACGATATGCATGCAAATGGTGCTTTTGGCAGAACGCGCACGTGGATTTCTTCCAAACGACGTGAAAAGCATGCCGATGCTGCTCTTTTTAGCACCCGCACATGGATTTGTGCCAAAACGCGTTTTAAGCATGCACATGCATCTTTTGGTAGACGCGGACGCAGTTTTCTGCAAAACCACACGATATGCATGCAAATGGTGCTTTTCGCAGAACGCGCACGTGGATTTCTACCAAACGACGTGAAAAGCATGCCGATGCTGCTCTTTTTAGCACCCGCACGTGGATTTGTGCCAAAACGCGTTTTAAGCATGCACATGCATCTTTTGGTAGACGCGGACGCAGTTTTCTGCAAAACCACACGATATGCATGCAAATGGTGCTTTTGGCAGAACGCGCACGTGGATTTCTACCACACGACGTGAAAAGCATGCCGATGCTGCTCTTTTTAGCACCCGCACATGGATTTGTGCCAAAACGCGTTTTAAGCATGCACATGCATCTTTTGGTAGACGCGGACGCAGTTGTCTGCAAAACCACACGATATGCATGCAAATGGTGCATTTGGCATAACGCGCACGTGGATTTCTACCAAACGACGTGAAAAGCATGCCGATGCTGCTCTTTTTAGCACCCGCACATGGATTTGTGCGAAAACGCGTTTTAAGCATGCACATGCATCTTTTGGTAGACGCTGACGCAGTTTTCTGCAAAACCACACGATATGCATGCAAATGGTGCTTTTGGCAGAACGCGCACGTGGATTTCTACCAAACGACGTGAAAAGCATGCCGATGCTGCTCTTTTTAGCACCCGCATATGGATTTGTGCCAAAACGCGTTTTAAGCATGCACATGCATCTTTTGGTAGACGCGGACGCAGTTTTCTGCAAAACCACACGATATGCATGCAAATGGTGCTTTTGGCAGAACGCGCACGTGAATTTCTACAAAACGACGTGAAAAGCATGCCGATGCTGCTCTTTTTAGCACCCGCACATGGATTTGTGCCAAAACGCGTTTTAAGCATGTACATGCATCTTTTGGTAGACGCGGACGCAGTTTTCTGCAAAACCACACGATATGCATGCAAATGGTGCTTTTGGCAGAACGCGCACGTGGATTTCTACCAAACGACGTGAAAAGCATGCCGATGCTGCTCTTTTTAGCACCCGCACATGGATTTGTGCCAAAACGCGTTTTAAGCATGCACATGCATCTTTTGGTAGACGCGGACGCAGTTTTCTGCAAAACCACACGATATGCATGCAAATGGTGCTTTTGGCAGAACACGCACGTGGATTTCTACCAAACGACGTGAAAAGCATGCCGATGCTGCTCTTTTTAGCACCCGCACATGGATTTGTGCCAAAACGCGTTTTAAGCATGCACATGCATCTTTTGGTAGACGCGGACGCAGTTTTCTGGAAAACCACACGATATGCATGCAAATGGTGCTTTTGGCAGAACGCGCACGTGCATTTCTACCAAACGATGTGAAAAGCATGCCGATGCTGCTCTTTTTAGCACCCGCACATGGATTTGTGCCAAAACGCGTTTTAAGCATGCACATGCATCTTTTGGTAGACGCGGACGCAGTTTTCTGCAAAACCACACGATATGCATGCAAATGGTGCTTTTGGAAGAACGCGCACGTGGATTTCTACCAAACGACGTGAAAAGCATGCCGATGCTGCTCTTTTTAGCACCCGCACATGAATTTGTGCCAAAACGCGTTTTAAGCATGCACATGCATCTTTTGGTAGACGCGGACGCAGTTTTCTGGAAAACCACACGATATGCATGCAAATGGTGCTTTTGGCAGAACGCGCACGTGCATTTCTACCAAACGATGTGAAAAGCATGCCGATGCTGCTCTTTTTAGCACCCGCACATGGATTTGTGCCAAAACGCGTTTTAAGCATGCACATGCATCTTTTGGTAGACGCGGACGCAGTTTTCTGCAAAACCACACGATATGCATGCAAATGGTGCTTTTCGCAGAACGCGCACGTGGATTTCTACCAAACGACGTGAAAAGCATGCCGATGCTGCTCTTTTTAGCACCCGCACGTGGATTTGTGCCAAAACGCGTTTTAAGCATGCACATGCATCTTTTGGTAGACGCGGACGCAGTTTTCTGCAAAACCACACGATATGCATGCAAATGGTGCTTTTGGCAGAACGCGCCCGTGGATTTCTACCACACGACGTGAAAAGCATGCCGATGCTGCTCTTTTTAGCACCCGCACATGGATTTGTGCCAAAACGCGTTTTAAGCATGCACATGCATCTTTTGGTAGACGCGGACGCAGTTGTCTGCAAAACCACACGATATGCATGCAAATGGTGCATTTGGCATAACGTGCACGTGGATTTCTACCAAACGACGTGAAAAGCATGCCGATGCTGCTCTTTTTAGCACCCGCACATGGATTTCTGCCAAAACGCGTTTTAAGCATGCACATGCATCTTTTGGTAGACGCGGATGCAGTTTTCTGCAAAACCACACGATATGCATGCAAATGGTGCTTTTGGCAGAACGCGCACGTGGATTTCTACCAAACGACGTGAAAAGCATGCCGATACTGCTCTTTTTACCACCCGCACATGGATTTGTGCCAAAACGCGTTTTAAGCATGCACATGCATCTTTTGGTAGACGCGGACGCAGTTTTCTGCAAAACCATACGATATGCATGCAAATGGTGCTTTTGGCAGAACGCGCACGTGGATTTCTACCAAACGACGTGAAAAGCATGCCGATGCTGCTCTTTTTAGCACCCGCACATGGATTTGTGCCAAAACGCGTTTTAAGCATGCACATGCATCTTTTGGTAGACGCGGACGCAGTTTTCTGCAAAACCACACCATATGCATGCAAATGGTGCTTTTGGAAGAACGCGCACGTGGATTTCTACCAAACGACGTGAAAAGCATGCCGATGCTGCTCTTTATAGCACCCGCACATGGATTTGTGCCAAAACGCGTTTTAAGCATGCACATGCATCTTTTGGTAGACGCGGACGCAGTTTTCTGCAAAACCACACGATATGCATGCAAATGGTGCTTTTGGCAGAACGCGCACGTGGATTTCTTCCAAACGACGTGAAAAGCATGCCGATGCTGCTCTTTTTAGCACCCGCACATGGATTTGTGCCAAAACGCGTTTTAAGCATGCACATGCATCTTTTGGTTGACGCGGACGCAGTTTTCTGCAAAACCACACGATATGCATGCAAATGGTGCTTTTGGCAGAACACGCACGTGGATTTCTACCAAACGACGTGAAAAGCATGCCGATGCTGCTCTTTTTAGCACCCGCACATGGATTTGTGCCAAAACGCGTTTTAAGCATGCACATGCATCTTTTGGTAGACGCGGACGCAGTTTTCTGGAAAACCACACGATATGCATGCAAATGGTGCTTTTGGCAGAACGCGCACGTGCATTTCTACCAAACGATGTGAAAGCATGCCGATGCTGCTCTTTTTAGCACCCGCACATGGATTTTGTGCCAAAACGCGTTTTAAGCATGCACATGCAACTTTTGGTAGACGCGGACGCAGTTTTCTGCAAAACCACACGATATGCATGCAAATGGTGTCTTTTGGCAGAACGCGCACGTGGATTTCTACCAAACGACGTGAAAAGCATGCCGATGCTGCTCTTTTTAGCACCCGCACATGAATTTGTGCCAAAACGCGTTTTAAGCATGCACATGCATCTTTTGGTAGACGCGGACGCAGTTTTCTGCAAAACCACATGATATGCATGCAAATGGTGCTTTTGGCAGAACGCGCACGTGGATTTCTACCAAACGACGTGAAAAGCCATGCCGATGCTGCTCTTTTTAGCACCCGCACATGGATTTGTGCCAAAACGCGTTTTAAGCATGCACGTGCATCTTTTGGTAGACGCGGACGCAGTTTTCTGCAAAACCACACGATATGCATGCAAATGGTGCTTTTCGCAGAACGCGCACGTGGATTTCTACCAAACGACGTGAAAAGCATGCCGATGCTGCTCTTTTTAGCGCCCGCACATGGATTTGTGCCAAAACGCGTTTTAAGCATGCACATGCATCTTTTGGTAGACGCGGACGCAGTTTTCTGCAAAACCACACCATATGCATGCAAATGGTGCTTTTGGAAGAACGCGCACGTGGATTTCTACCAAACGACGTGAAAAGCATGCCGATGCTGCTCTTTATAGCACCCGCACATGGATTTGTGCCAAAACGCGTTTATAAGCATGCACATGCATCTTTTGGTAGACGCGGACGCAGTTTTCTGCAAAACCACACGATATGCATGCAAATGGTGCTTTTGGCAGAACGCGCACGTGGATTTCTTCCAAACGACGTGAAAAGCATGCCCGATGCTGCTCTTTTTAGCACCCCGCACATGGATTTGTGCCAAAACGCGTTTTAAGCATGCACATGCATCTTTGGTAGACGCGGACGCAGTTTTCTGCAAAACCACACGATATGCATGCAAATGGTGCTTTTCGCAGAACGCGCACGTGGATTTCTACCAAACGACGTGAAAAGCATGCCGATGCTGCTCTTTTTAGCACCCGCACGTGGATTTGTGCCAAAACGCGTTTTAAGCATGCACATGCATCTTTTGGTAGACGCGGACGCAGTTTTCTGCAAAACCACACGATATGCATGCAAATGGTGCTTTTGGCAGAACGCGCACGTGGATTTCTACACACGACGTGAAAAGCATGCCGATGCTGCTCTTTTTAGCACCCGCACATGGATTTGTGCCAAAACGCGTTTTAAGCATGCACATGCATCTTTTGGTAGACGCGGACGCAGTTTTCTGCAAAACCACACGATATGCATGCAAATGGTGCTTTTCGCATAACGCGCACGTGGATTTCTACCAAACGACGTGAAAAGCATGCCGATGCTGCTCTTTTTAGCACCCGCACATGGATTTGTGCGAAAACGCGTTTTAAGCATGCACATGCATCTTTTGGTAGACGCTGACGCAGTTTTCTGCAAAACCACACGATATGCATGCAAATGGTGCTTTTGGCAGAACGCGCACGTGGATTTCTACCAAACGACGTGAAAAGCATGCCGATGCTGCTCTTTTTAGCACCCGCATATGGATTTGTGCCAAAACGCGTTTTAAGCATGCACATGCATCTTTTGGTAGACGCGGACGCAGTTTTCTGCAAAACCACACGATATGCATGCAAATGGTGTCTTTTGGCAGAACGCGCACGTGAATTTCTACAAAACGACGTGAAAAGCATGCCGATGCTGCTCTTTTTAGCACCCGCACATGGATTTGTGCCAAAACGCGTTTTAAGCATGTACATGCATCTTTTGGTAGACGCGGACGCAGTTTTCTGCAAAACCACACGATATGCATGCAAATGGTGCTTTTGGCAGAACGCGCACGTGGATTTCTACCAAACGACGTGAAAAGCATGCCGATGCTGCTCTTTTTAGCACCCGCACATGGATTTGTGCCAAAACGCGTTTTAAGCATGCACATGAATCTTTTGGTAGACGCGGACGCAGTTTTCTGCAAAACCACACGATATGCATGCAAATGGTGCTTTTGGCAGAACACGCACGTGGATTTCTACCAAACGACGTGAAAAGCATGCCGATGCTGCTCTTTTTAGCACCCGCACATGGATTTGTGCCAAAACGCGTTTTAAGCATGCACATGCATCTTTTGGTAGACGCGGACGCAGTTTTCTGGAAAACCACACGATATGCATGCAAATGGTGCTTTTGGCAGAACGCGCACGTGCATTTCTACCAAACGATGTGAAAAGCATGCCGATGCTGCTCTTTTTAGCACCCGCACATGGATTTGTGCCAAAACGCGTTTTAAGCATGCACATGCATCTTTTGGTAGACGCGGACGCAGTTTTCTGCAAAACCACACGATATGCATGCAAATGGTGCTTTTGGAAGAACGCGCACGTGGATTTCTACCAAACGACGTGAAAAGCATGCCGATGCTGCTCTTTTTAGCACCCGCACATGAATTTGTGCCAAAACGCGTTTTAAGCATGCACATGCATCTTTTGGTAGACGCGGACGCAGTTTTCTGGAAAACCACACGATATGCATGCAAATGGTGCTTTTGGCAGAACGCGCACGTGCATTTCTACCAAACGATGTGAAAAGCATGCCGATGCTGCTCTTTTTAGCACCCGCACATGGATTTGTGCCAAAACGCGTTTTAAGCATGCACATGCATCTTTTGGTAGACGCGGACGCAGTTTTCTGCAAAACCACACGATATGCATGCAAATGGTGCTTTTCGCAGAACGCGCACGTGGATTTCTACCAAACGACGTGAAAAGCATGCCGATGCTGCTCTTTTTAGCACCCGCACGTGGATTTGTGCCAAAACGCGTTTTAAGCATGCACATGCATCTTTTGGTAGACGCGGACGCAGTTTTCTGCAAAACCACACGATATGCATGCAAATGGTGCTTTTGGCAGAACGCGCCCGTGGATTTCTACCACACGACGTGAAAAGCATGCCGATGCTGCTCTTTTTAGCACCCGCACATGGATTTGTGCCAAAACGCGTTTTAAGCATGCACATGCATCTTTTGGTAGACGCGGACGCAGTTGTCTGCAAAACCACACGATATGCATGCAAATGGTGCATTTGGCATAACGTGCACGTGGATTTCTACCAAACGACGTGAAAAGCATGCCGATGCTGCTCTTTTTAGCACCCGCACATGGATTTGTGCGAAAACGCGTTTTAAGCATGCAGATGCATCTTTTGGTAGACGCTGACGCAGTTTTCTGCAAAACCACACGATATGCATGCAAATGGTGCTTTTGGCAGAACGCGCACGTGGATTTCAACCAAACGACGTGAAAAGCATGCCGATGCTGCTCTTTTAGCACCCGCATATGGATTTGTGCCAAAACGCATTTTAAGCATGCACATGCATCTTTTGTAGACGCGGACGCAGTTTTCTGCAAAACCACACGATATGCATGCAAATGGTGCTTTTGGCAGAACGCGCACGTGGATTTCTACAAAACGACGTGAAAAGCATGCCGATGCTGCTCTTTTTAGCACCCGCACATGGATTTGTGCCAAAACGCGTTTTAAGCATGTACATGCATCTTTTGGTAGACGCGGACGCAGTTTTCTGCAAAACCACACGATATGCATGCAAATGGTGCTTTTGGCAGAACGCGCACGTGGATTTCTACCAAACGACGTGAAAAGCATGCCGATGCTGCTCTTTTTAGCACCCGCACATGGATTTGTGCCAAAACGCGTTTTAAGCATGCACATGCATCTTTTGGTAGACGCGGACGCAGTTTTCTGCAAAACCACACGATATGCATGCAAATGGTGCTTTTGGCAGAACACGCACGTGGATTTCTACCAAACGACGTGAAAAGCATGCCGATGCTGCTCTTTTTAGCACCCGCACATGGATTTGTGCCAAAACGCGTTTTAAGCATGCACATGCATCTTTTGGTAGACGCGGACGCAGTTTTCTGGAAAACCACACGATATGCATGCAAATGGTGCTTTTGGCAGAACGCGCACGTGGATTTCTACCAAACGACGTGAAAAGCATGCCGATGCTGCTCTTTTTAGCACCCGCACATGAATATGTGCCAAAACGCGTTTTAAGCATGCACATGCATCTTTTGGTAGACGCGGACGCAGTTTTCTGCAAAACCACATGATATGCATGCAAATGGTGCTTTTGGCAGAACGCGCACGTGGATGTCTACCAAACGACGTGAAAAGCATGCCGACGCTGCTCTTTTTAGCACCCGCACATGCATTTGTGCCAAAACGCGTTTTAAACATGCACATGCATCTTTTGGTAGACGCGGACGCAGTGTCTGCAAAACCACACGATATGCATGCGAATGGTGCTTTTGGCAGAACGCGCACGTGGATTTCTACCAAACGACGTAAAAAGAATGCCGATGCTGCTCTGTTTAGCACCCGCACATGGATTTGTGCAAAACGCGTTTTAAGCATGCACATGCATCTTTTGGTAGACGCGGACGCAGTTTTCTGCAAAACCACACGATATGCATCCAAATGGTGCTTTTGGCAGAACGCGCACGTGGATTTCTACCACACGACGTGAAAAGCATGCCGATGCTGCTCTTTTTAGCACCCCGCACATGGATTTGTCCCAAAACGCGTTTTAAGCATGCACATGCATCTTTTGGTAGACGCGGACGCAGTTTTCTGCAAAACCACACGATATGCATGCAAATGGTGCTTTTGGCAGAACACGCACGTGGATTTCTACCACACGACGTGAAAAGCATGCCGATGCTGCTCTTTTTAGCACCCGCACATGGATTTGTGCCAAAACGCGTTTTAAGCATGCACATGCATCTTTTGGTAGACGCGGACGCAGTTGTCTGCAAAACCACACGATATGCATGCAAATGGTGCATTTGGCATAACGTGCACGTGGATTTCTACCAAACGACGTGAAAAGCATGCCGATGCTGCTCTTTTTAGCACCCGCACATGGATTTGTGCGAAAACGCGTTTTAAGCATGCACATGCATCTTTTGGTAGACGCTGACGCAGTTTTCTGCAAAACCACACGATATGCATGCAAATGGTGCTTTTGGCAGAACGCGCACGTGGATTTCAACCAAACGACGTGAAAAGCATGCCGATGCTGCTCTTTTTAGCACCCGCATATGGATTTGTGCCAAAACGCATTTTAAGCATGCACATGCATCTTTTGGTAGACGCGGACGCAGTTTTCTGCAAAACCACACGATATGCATGCAAATGGTGCTTTTGGCAGAACGCGCACGTGGATTTCTACAAAACGACGTGAAAAGCATGCCGATGCTGCTCTTTTTAGCACCCGCACATGGATTTGTGCCAAAACGCGTTTTAAGCATGTACATGCATCTTTTGGTAGACGCGGACGCAGTTTTCTGCAAAACCACACGATATGCATGCAAATGGTGCTTTTGGCAGAACGCGCACGTGGATTTCTACCAAACGACGTGAAAAGCATGCCGATGCTGCTCTTTTTAGCACCCGCACATGGATTTGTGCCAAAACGCGTTTTAAGCATGCACATGCGTCTTTTGGTAGACGCGGACGCAGTTTTCTGCAAAACCACACGATATGCATGCAAATGGTGCTTTTGGCAGAACACGCACGTGGATTTCTACCAAACGACGTGAAAAGCATGCCGATGCTGCTCTTTTTAGCACCCGCACATGGATTTGTGCCAAAACGCGTTTTAAGCATGCACATGCATCTTTTGGTAGACGCGGACGCAGTTTTCTGGAAAACCACACGATATGCATGCAAATGGTGCTTTTGGCAGAACGCGCACGTGGATTTCTACCAAACGACGTGAAAAGCATGCCGATGCTGCTCTTTTTAGCACCCGCACATGAATATGTGCCAAAACGCGTTTTAAGCATGCACATGCATCTTTTGGTAGACGCGGACGCAGTTTTCTGCAAAACCACATGATATGCATGCAAATGGTGCTTTTGGCAGAACGCGCACGTGGATGTCTACCAAACGACGTGAAAAGCATGCCGACGCTGCTCTTTTTAGCACCCGCACATGCATTTGTGCCAAAACGCGTTTTAAACATGCACATGCATCTTTTGGTAGACGCGGACGCAGTTGTCTGCAAAACCACACGATATGCATGCGAATGGTGCTTTTGGCAGAACGCGCACGTGGATTTCTACCAAACGACGTAAAAAGAATGCCGATGCTGCTCTGTTTAGCACCCGCACATGGATTTGTGCCAAAACGCGTTTTAAGCATGCACATGCATCTTTTGGTAGACGCGGACGCAGTTTTCTGCAAAACCACACGATATGCATCCAAATGGTGCTTTTGGCAGAACGCGCACGTGGATTTCTACCACACGACGTGAAAAGCATGCCGATGCTGCTCTTTTTAGCACCCGCACATGGATTTGTCCCAAAACGCGTTTTAAGCATGCACATGCATCTTTTGGTAGACGCGGACGCAGTTTTCTGCAAAACCAAACGATATGCATGCAAATGGTGCTTTTGGCAGAACGCGCACGTACATTTCTACCCAACGACGTGAAAAGCATGCCGATGCTGCTCTTTTTAGCACCCGCACATGGATTTGTGCCAAAACGCGTTTTAAGCATGCACATGCATCTTTTGGTAGACGCGGACGCAGTTTTCTGCAAAAGCACACGATATGCATGCAAATGGTGCTTTTGGCAGAACGCGCACATGGATTTCTACCAAACGACGTGAAAAGCATGCCGATGCTGCTCTTTTTAGCACCCGGACATGGATTTGTGCCAAAACGCGTTTTAAGCATGCACATGCATCTTTTGGTAGACGCGGACGCAGTTTTCTGCAAAACCACACGATATGCTTGCAAATGGTGCTTTTGGCATAACGCGCACGTGGATTTCTACCAAACGACGTGAAAAGCATACCGATGCTGCTCTTTTTAGCACCCGCACATGGATTTGTGCCAAAACACGTTTTAAGCATGCACATGCATCTTTTGGTAGACGCGGACGCAGTTTTCTGCAAAACCACACGATATGCATGCAAATGGTGCTTTTGGAAGAACGCGCACGTGGATTTCTACCAAACGACGTGAAAAGCATGCCGATGCTGCTCTTTTTAGCACCCGCACATGGATTTGTGCCAAAGCGCGTTTTAAGCATGCACATGCATCTTTTGGTAGACGCGGACGCAGTTTTCTGCAAAACCACACGATATGCATGCAAATGGTGCTTTTGGCAGAACGCGCACGTGGATTTCTACCAAACGACGTGAAAAGCATGCCGATGCTGCTCATTTTAGCACCCGCACATGCATTTGTGCCAAAACGCGTTTTAAGCATGCACATGCATCTTTTGGAAGACGCGGACGCAGTTTTCTGGAAAACCACACGATATGCATGCAAATTGTGCTTTTGGCAGAACGCGCACGTGGATTTCTCCCAAACGACGTGAAAAGCATGCCGATGCTGCTCTTTTTAGCACCCGCACATGGATTTGTGCCAAAACGCGTTTTAAGCATGCACATGTATCTTTTGGCAGACGCGGACGCAGTTTTCTGCAAAACCACACGATATGCATGCAAATGGTGCTTTTGGCAGAACGCGCTCGTGGATTTCTACCAAACGACGTGAAAAGCATGCCGATGCTGCTCTTTTTAGCACCCGCACATGGATTTGTGCCAAAACGCGTTTTAAGCATGCACATGCATCTTTTGGTAGACGCGGGCGCAGTTTTCTGCTAAACCACACGATATGCATGCAAATGGTGCTTTTGGCCGAACGCGCACGTGGATTTCTACCAAACGACGTGAAAAGCATGCCGATGCTGCTCTTTTTAGCACCCGCACATGGATTTGTGCCAAAACGCGTTTTAAGCATGCACATGCATCTTTTGGTAGACGCGGACGCAGTTTTCTGCAAAACCACACGATATGCATGCAAATGGTGCTTTTGGCAGAACGCGCACGTGGATTTCTAGCAAACGACGTTAAAAGCATGCCGATGCTGCTCTTTTTAGCACCCGCACATGGATTTGTGCCAAAACGCGTTTTAAGCATGCACATGCATCTTTTGGTAGACGCGGACGCAGTTTTCTGCAAAACCACACGATATGCATCCAAATGGTGCTTTTGGCAGAACGCGCACGTGGATTTCCACCACACGACGTGAAAAGCATGCCGATGCTGCTCTTTTTAGCACCCGCACATGGATTTGTGCCAAAACGCGTTTTAAGCATGCACATGCATCTTTTGGTAGACGCGGACGCAGTTTTCTGCAAAACCAAACGACATGCATGCAAATGGTGCTTTAGGCAGAACGCGCACGTGGATTTCTACCCAACGACGTGAAAAGCATGCCGATGCTGCTCTTTTTAGCACCCGCACATGGATTTGTGCCAAAACGCGTTTTAAGCTTGCACATGCATCTTTTGGTAGACGCGGACGCAGTTTTCTGCAAAAGCACACGATATGCATGCAAATGGTGCTTTTGGCAGAACGCGCACATGGATTTCTACCAAACGACGTGAAAAGCATGCCGATGCTGCTCTTTTTAGCACCCGCACATGGATTTGTGCCAAAACGCGTTTTTAGCATGCACATGCATCTTTTGGTAGACGCGGACGCAGTTTTCTGCAAAACCAAACGATATGCATGCAAATGGTGCTTTTGGCAGAACGCGCACGTACATTTCTACCCAACGACGTGAAAAGCATGCCGATGCTGCTCTTTTTAGCACCCGCACATGGATTTGTGCCAAAACGCGTTTTAAGCATGCACATGCATCTTTTGGTAGACGCGGACGCAGTTTTCTGCAAAAGCACACGATATGCATGCAAATGGTGCTTTTGGCAGAACGCGCACATGGATTTCTACCAAACGACGTGAAAAGCATGCCGATGCTGCTCTTTTTAGCACCCGCACATGGATTTGTGCCAAAACGCGTTTTTAGCATGCACATGCATCTTTTGGTAGACGCGGACGCAGTTTTCTGCAAAACCAAACGATATGCATGCAAATGGTGCTTTTGGCAGAACGCGCACGTGGATTTCTACCAAACGACGTAAAAAGAATGCCGATGCTGCTCTGTTTAGCACCCGCACATGGATTTGTGCCAAAACGCGTTTTAAGCATGCACATGCATCTTTTGGTAGACGCGGACGCAGTTTTCTGCAAAACCAAACGATATGCATGCAAATGGTGCTTTTGGCAGAACGCGCACGTACATTTCTACCCAACGACGTGAAAAGCATGCCGATGCTGCTCTTTTTAGCACCCGCACATGGATTTGTGCCAAAACGCGTTTTAAGCATGCACATGCATCTTTTGGTAGACGCGGACGCAGTTTTCTGCAAAACCACACGATATGCATGCAAATGGTGCTTTTGGCAGAACGCGCACGTGGATTTCTACCAAACGACGTGAAAAGCATGCCGATGCTGCTCATTTTAGCACCCGCACATGCATTTGTGCCAAAACGCGTTTTAAGCATGCACATGCATCTTTTGGAAGACGCGGACGCAGTTTTCTGGAAAACCACACGATATGCATGCAAATTGTGCTTTTGGCAGAACGCGCACGTGGATTTCTCCCAAACGACGTGAAAAGCATGCCGATGCTGCTCTTTTTAGCACCCGCACATGGATTTGTGCCAAAACGCGTTTTAAGCATGCACATGTATCTTTTGGCAGACGCGGACGCAGTTTTCTGCAAAACCACACGATATGCATGCAAATGGTGCTTTTGGCAGAACGCGCTCGTGGATTTCTACCAAACGACGTGAAAAGCATGCCGACGCTGCTCTTTTTAGCACCCGCACATGGATTTGTGCCAAAACGCGTTTTAAGCATGCACATGCATCTTTTGGTAGACGCGGGCGCAGTTTTCTGCTAAACCACACGATATGCATGCAAATGGTGCTTTTGGCCGAACGCGCACGTGGATTTCTACCAAACGACGTGAAAAGCATGCCGATGCTGCTCTTTTTAGCACCCGCACATGGATTTGTGCCAAAACGCGTTTTAAGCATGCACATGCATCTTTTGGTAGACGCGGACGCAGTTTTCTGCAAAACCACACGATATGCATGCAAATGGTGCTTTTGGCAGAACGCGCACGTGGATTTCTAGCAAACGACGTTAAAAGCATGCCGATGCTGCTCTTTTTAGCACCCGCACATGGATTTGTGCCAAAACGCGTTTTAAGCATGCACATGCATCTTTTGGTAGACGCGGACGCAGTTTTCTGCAAAACCACACGATATGCATCCAAATGGTGCTTTTGGCAGAACGCGCACGTGGATTTCCACCACACGACGTGAAAAGCATGCCGATGCTGCTCTTTTTAGCACCCGCACATGGATTTGTGCCAAAACGCGTTTTAAGCATGCACATGCATCTTTTGGTAGACGCGGACGCAGTTTTCTGCAAAACCAAACGATATGCATGCAAATGGTGCTTTAGGCAGAACGCGCACGTGGATTTCTACCCAACGACGTGAAAAGCATGCCGATGCTGCTCTTTTTAGCACCCGCACATGGATTTGTGCCAAAACGCGTTTAAGCTTGCACATGCATCTTTTGGTAGACGCGGACGCAGTTTTCTGCAAAACCACACGATATGCTTGCAAATGGTGCTTTTGGCATAACGCGCACGTGGATTTCTACCAAACGACGTGAAAAGCATGCCGATGCTGCTCTTTTTAGCACCCGCACATGGATTTGTGCCAAAACGCGTTTTAAGCATGCACATGCATCTTTTGGTAGACGCGGACGCAGTTTTCTGCAAAACCACACGATATGCTTGCAAATGGTGCTTTTGGCATAACGCGCACGTGGATTTCTACCAAACGACGTGAAAAGCATACCGATGCTGCTCTTTTAGCACCCGCACATGGATTTGTGCCAAAACGCGTTTTAAGCATGCACATGCATCTTTTGGTAGACGCGGACGCAGTTTTCTGCAAAACCACACGATATGCATGCAAATGGTGCTTTTGGAAGAACGCGCACGTGGATTTCTACCAAACGACGTGAAAAGCATGCCGATGCTGCTCTTTTTAGCACCCGCACATGGATTTGTGCCAAAGCGCGTTTTAAGCATGCACATGCATCTTTTGGTAGACGCGGACGCAGTTTTCTGCAAAACCACACGATATGCATGCAAATGGTGCTTTTGGCAGAACGCGCACGTGGATTTCTACCAAACGACGTGAAAAGCATGCCGATGCTGCTCATTTTAGCACCCGCACATGCATTTGTGCCAAAACGCGTTTTAAGCATGCACATGCATCTTTTGGAAGACGCGGACGCAGTTTTCTGGAAAACCACACGATATGCATGCAAATTGTGCTTTTGGCAGAACGCGCACGTGGATTTCTCCCAAACGACGTGAAAAGCATGCCGATGCTGCTCTTTTTAGCACCCGCACATGGATTTGTGCCAAAACGCGTTTTAAGCATGCACATGTATCTTTTGGCAGACGCGGACGCAGTTTTCTGCAAAACCACACGATATGCATGCAAATGGTGCTTTTGGCAGAACGCGCTCGTGGATTTCTACCAAACGACGTGAAAAGCATGCCGATGCTGCTCTTTTTAGCACCCGCACATGGATTTGTGCCAAAACGCGTTTTAAGCATGCACATGCATCTTTTGGTAGACGCGGGCGCAGTTTTCTGCTAAACCACACGATATGCATGCAAATGGTGCTTTTGGCCGAACGCGCACGTGGATTTCTACCAAACGACGTGAAAAGCATGCCGATGCTGCTCTTTTTAGCACCCGCACATGGATTTGTGCCAAAACGCGTTTTAAGCATGCACATGCATCTTTTGGTAGACGCGGACGCAGTTTTCTGCAAAACCACACGATATGCATGCAAATGGTGCTTTTGGCAGAACGCGCACGTGGATTTCTAGCAAACGACGTTAAAAGCATGCCGATGCTGCTCTTTTTAGCACCCGCACATGGATTTGTGCCAAAACGCGTTTTAAGCATGCACATGCATCTTTTGGTAGACGCGGACGCAGTTTTCTGCAAAACCACACGATATGCATCCAAATGGTGCTTTTGGCAGAACGCGCACGTGGATTTCCACCACACGACGTGAAAAGCATGCCGATGCTGCTCTTTTTAGCACCCGCACATGGATTTGTGCCAAAACGCGTTTTAAGCATGCACATGCATCTTTTGGTAGACGCGGACGCAGTTTTCTGCAAAACCAAACGATATGCATGCAAATGGTGCTTTAGGCAGAACGCGCACGTGGATTTCTACCCAACGACGTGAAAAGCATGCCGATGCTGCTCTTTTTAGCACCCGCACATGGATTTGTGCCAAAACGCGTTTTAAGCTTGCACATGCATCTTTTGGTAGACGCGGACGCAGTTTTCTGCAAAAGCACACGATATGCATGCAAATGGTGCTTTTGGCAGAACGCGCACGTGGATTTCTACCAAACGACGTGAAAAGCATGCCGATGCTGCTCATTTTAGCACCCGCACATGCATTTGTGCCAAAACGCGTTTTAAGCATGCACATGCATCTTTTGGAAGACGCGGACGCAGTTTTCTGGAAAACCACACGATATGCATGCAAATTGTGCTTTTGGCAGAACGCGCACGTGGATTTCTCCCAAACGACGTGAAAAGCATGCCGATGCTGCTCTTTTTAGCACCCGCACATGGATTTGTGCCAAAACGCGTTTTAAGCATGCACATGTATCTTTTGGCAGACGCGGACGCAGTTTTCTGCAAAACCACACGATATGCATGCAAATGGTGCTTTTGGCAGAACGCGCTCGTGGATTTCTACCAAACGACGTGAAAAGCATGCCGATGCTGCTCTTTTTAGCACCCGCACATGGATTTGTGCCAAAACGCGTTTTAAGCATGCACATGCATCTTTTGGTAGACGCGGACGCAGTTTTCTGCAAAACCACACGATATGCATGCAAATGGTGCTTTTGGCAGAACGCGCACGTGGATTTCTACCAAACGACGTGAAAAGCATGCCGATGCTGCTCATTTTAGCACCCGCACATGCATTTGTGCCAAAACGCGTTTTAAGCATGCACATGCATCTTTTGGAAGACGCGGACGCAGTTTTCTGGAAAACCACACGATATGCATGCAAATTGTGCTTTTGGCAGAACGCGCACGTGGATTTCTCCCAAACGACGTGAAAAGCATGCCGATGCTGCTCTTTTTAGCACCCGCACATGGATTTGTGCCAAAACGCGTTTTAAGCATGCACATGTATCTTTTGGCAGACGCGGACGCAGTTTTCTGCAAAACCACACGATATGCATGCAAATGGTGCTTTTGGCAGAACGCGCTCGTGGATTTCTACCAAACGACGTGAAAAGCATGCCGATGCTGCTCTTTTTAGCACCCGCACATGGATTTGTGCCAAAACGCGTTTTAAGCATGCACATGCATCTTTTGGTAGACGCGGGCGCAGTTTTCTGCTAAACCACACGATATGCATGCAAATGGTGCTTTTGGCCGAACGCGCACGTGGATTTCTACCAAACGACGTGAAAAGCATGCCGATGCTGCTCTTTTTAGCACCCGCACATGGATTTGTGCCAAAACGCGTTTTAAGCATGCACATGCATCTTTTGGTAGACGCGGACGCAGTTTTCTGCAAAACCACACGATATGCATGCAAATGGTGCTTTTGGCAGAACGCGCACGTGGATTTCTAGCAAACGACGTTAAAAGCATGCCGATGCTGCTCTTTTTAGCACCCGCACATGGATTTGTGCCAAAACGCGTTTTAAGCATGCACATGCATCTTTTGGTAGACGCGGACGCAGTTTTCTGCAAAACCACACGATATGCATCCAAATGGTGCTTTTGGCAGAACGCGCACGTGGATTTCCACCACACGACGTGAAAAGCATGCCGATACTGCTCTTTTTAGCACCCGCACATGGATTTGTGCCAAAACGCGTTTTAAGCATGCACATGCATCTTTTGGTAGACGCGGACGCAGTTTTCTGCAAAACCAAACGATATGCATGCAAATGGTGCTTTAGGCAGAACGCGCACGTGGATTTCTACCCAACGACGTGAAAAGCATGCCGATGCTGCTCTTTTTAGCACCCGCACATGGATTTGTGCCAAAACGCGTTTTTAGCATGCACATGCATCTTTTGGTAGACGCGGACGCAGTTTTCTGCAAAACCACACGATATGCTTGCAAATGGTGCTTTTGGCATAACGCGCACGTGGATTTCTACCAAACGACGTGAAAAGCATGCCGATGCTGCTCTTTTTAGCACCCGCACATGGATTTGTGCCAAAACGCGTTTTAAGCATGCACATGCATCTTTTGGTAGACGCGGACGCAGTTTTCTGCAAAACCACACGATATGCTTGCAAATGGTGCTTTTGGCATAACGCGCACGTGGATTTCTACCAAACGACGTGAAAAGCATACCGATGCTGCTCTTTTTAGCACCCGCACATGGATTTGTGCCAAAACGCGTTTTAAGCATGCACATGCATCTTTTGGTAGACGCGGACGCAGTTTTCTGCAAAACCACACGATATGCATGCAAATGGTGCTTTTGGAAGAACGCGCACGTGGATTTCTACCAAACGACGTGAAAAGCATGCCGATGCTGCTCTTTTTAGCACCCGCACATGGATTTGTGCCAAAGCGCGTTTTAAGCATGCACATGCATCTTTTGGTAGACGCGGACGCAGTTTTCTGCAAAACCACACGATATGCATGCAAATGGTGCTTTTGGCAGAACGCGCACGTGGATTTCTACCAAACGACGTGAAAAGCATGCCGATGCTGCTCATTTTAGCACCCGCACATGCATTTGTGCCAAAACGCGTTTTAAGCATGCACATGCATCTTTTGGAAGACGCGGACGCAGTTTTCTGGAAAACCACACGATATGCATGCAAATTGTGCTTTTGGCAGAACGCGCACGTGGATTTCTCCCAAACGACGTGAAAAGCATGCCGATGCTGCTCTTTTTAGCACCCGCACATGGATTTGTGCCAAAACGCGTTTTAAGCATGCACATGTATCTTTTGGCAGACGCGGACGCAGTTTTCTGCAAAACCACACGATATGCATGCAAATGGTGCTTTTGGCAGAACGCGCTCGTGGATTTCGACCAAACGACGTGAAAAGCATGCCGATGCTGCTCTTTTTAGCACCCGCACATGGATTTGTGCCAAAACGCGTTTTAAGCATGCACATGCATCTTTTGGTAGACGCGGGCGCAGTTTTCTGCTAAACCACACGATATGCATGCAAATGGTGCTTTTGGCCGAACGCGCACGTGGATTTCTACCAAACGACGTGAAAAGCATGCCGATGCTGCTCTTTTTAGCACCCGCACATGGATTTGTGCCAAAACGCGTTTTAAGCATGCACATGCATCTTTTGGTAGACGCGGACGCAGTTTTCTGCAAAACCACACGATATGCATGCAAATGGTGCTTTTGGCAGAACGCGCACGTGGATTTCTAGCAAACGACGTTAAAAGCATGCCGATGCTGCTCTTTTTAGCACCCGCACATGGATTTGTGCCAAAACGCGTTTTAAGCATGCACATGCATCTTTTGGTAGACGCGGACGCAGTTTTCTGCAAAACCACACGATATGCATCCAAATGGTGCTTTTGGCAGAACGCGCACGTGGATTTCCACCACACGACGTGAAAAGCATGCCGATGCTGCTCTTTTTAGCACCCGCACATGGATTTGTGCCAAAACGCGTTTTAAGCATGCACATGCATCTTTTGGTAGACGCGGACGCAGTTTTCTGCAAAACCAAACGATATGCATGCAAATGGTGCTTTAGGCAGAACGCGCACGTGGATTTCTACCCAACGACGTGAAAAGCATGCCGATGCTGCTCTTTTTAGCACCCGCACATGGATTTGTGCCAAAACGCGTTTTAAGCTTGCACATGCATCTTTTGGTAGACGCGGACGCAGTTTTCTGCAAAAGCACACGATATGCATGCAAATGGTGCTTTTGGCAGAACGCGCACATGGATTTCTACCAAACGACGTGAAAAACATGCCGATGCTGCTCTTTTTAGCACCCGCACATGGATTTGTGCCAAAACGCGTTTTTAGCATGCACATGCATCTTTTGGTAGACGCGGACGCAGTTTTCTGCAAAACCACACGATATGCTTGCAAATGGTGCTTTTGGCATAACGCGCACGTGGATTTCTACCAAACGACGTGAAAAGCATGCCGATGCTGCTCTTTTTAGCACCCGCACATGGATTTGTGCCAAAACGCGTTTTAAGCATGCACATGCATCTTTTGGTAGACGCGGACGCAGTTTTCTGCAAAACCACACGATATGCATGCAAATGGTGCTTTTGGAAGAACGCGCACGTGGATTTCTACCAAACGACGTGAAAAGCATGCCGATGCTGCTCTTTTTAGCACCCGCACATGGATTTGTGCCAAAACGCGTTTTAAGCATGCACATGCATCTTTTGGTAGACGCGGACGCAGTTTTCTGCAAAACCACACGATATGCATGCAAATGGTGCTTTTGGCAGAACGCGCACGTGGATTTCTACCAAACGACGTGAAAAGCATGCCGATGCTGCTCTTTTTAGCACCCGCACATGGATTTGTGCCAAAACGCGTTTTAAGCATGCACATGCATCTTTTGGTAGACGCGGACGCAGTTTTCTGCAAAACCACACGATATGCATGCAAATGGTGCTTTTGGCAGAACGCGCACGTGGATTTCTACCAAACGACGTGAAAAGCATGCCGATGCTGCTCTTTTTAGCGCCCGCACATGGATTTGTGCCAAAACGCGTTTTAAGCATGTACATGCATCTTTTGGTAGACGCGGACGCAGTTTTCTGCAAAACCACACCATATGCATGCAAATGGTGCTTTTGGAAGAACGCGCACGTGGATTTCTACCAAACGACGTGAAAAGCATGCCGATGCTGCTCTTTATAGCACCCGCACATGGATTTGTGCCAAAACGCGTTTTAAGCATGCACATGCATCTTTTGGTAGACGCGGACGCAGTTTTCTGCAAAACCACACGATATGCATGCAAATGGTGCTTTTGGCAGAACGCGCACGTGGATTTCTTCCAAACGACGTGAAAAGCATGCCGATGCTGCTCTTTTTAGCACCCGCACATGGATTTGTGCCAAAACGCGTTTTAAGCATGCACATGCATCTTTTGGTTGACGCGGACGCAGTTTTCTGCAAAACCACACGATATGCATGCAAATGGTGCTTTTGGCAGAACACGCACGTGGATTTCTACCAAACGACGTGAAAAGCATGCCGATGCTGCTCTTTTTAGCACCCGCACATGGATTTGTGCCAAAACGCGTTTTAAGCATGCACATGCATCTTTTGGTAGACGCGGACGCAGTTTTCTGGAAAACCACACGATATGCATGCAAATGGTGCTTTTGGCAGAACGCGCACGTGCATTTCTACCAAACGATGTGAAAAGCATGCCGATGCTGCTCTTTTTAGCACCCGCACATGGATTTGTGCCAAAACGCGTTTTAAGCATGCACATGCATCTTTTGGTAGACGCGGACGCAGTTTTCTGCAAAACCACACGATATGCATGCAAATGGTGCTTTTGCAGAACGCGCACGTGGATTTCTACCAAACGACGTGAAAAGCATGCCGATGCTGCTCTTTTTAGCACCCGCACATGAATTTGTGCCAAAACGCGTTTTAAGCATGCACATGCATCTTTTGGTAGACGCGGACGCAGTTTTCTGCAAAACCACATGATATGCATGCAAATGGTGCTTTTGGCAGAACGCGCACGTGGATTTCTACCAAACGACGTGAAAAGCATGCCGATGCTACTCTTTTTAGCACCCGCACATGGATTTGTGCCAAAACGCGTTTTAAGCATGCACGTGCATCTTTTGGTAGACGCGGACGCAGTTTTCTGCAAAACCACACGATATGCATGCAAATGGTGCTTTTCGCAGAACGCGCACGTGGATTTCTACCAAACGACGTGAAAAGCATGCCGATGCTGCTCTTTTTAGCGCCCGCACATGGATTTGTGCCAAAACGCGTTTTAAGCATGCACATGCATCTTTTGGTAGACGCGGACGCAGTTTTCTGCAAAACCACACCATATGCATGCAAATGGTGCTTTTGGAAGAACGCGCACGTGGATTTCTACCAAACGACGTGAAAAGCATGCCGATGCTGCTCTTTATAGCACCCGCACATGGATTTGTGCCAAAACGCGTTTTAAGCATGCACATGCATCTTTGGTAGACGCGGACGCAGTTTTCTGCAAAACCACACGATATGCATGCAAATGGTGCTTTTGGCAGAACGCGCACGTGGATTTCTTCCAAACGACGTGAAAAGCATGCCGATGCTGCTCTTTTTAGCACCCGCACATGGATTTGTGCCAAAACGCGTTTTAAGCATGCACATGCATCTTTTGGTAGACGCGGACGCAGTTTTCTGCAAAACCACACGATATGCATGCAAATGGTGCTTTTCGCAGAACGCGCACGTGGATTTCTACCAAACGACGTGAAAAGCATGCCGATGCTGCTCTTTTTAGCACCCGCACGTGGATTTGTGCCAAAACGCGTTTTAAGCATGCACATGCATCTTTTGGTAGACGCGGACGCAGTTTTCTGCAAAACCACACGATATGCATGCAAATGGTGCTTTTGGCAGAACGCGCACGTGGATTTCTACCACACGACGTGAAAAGCATGCCGATGCTGCTCTTTTTAGCACCCGCACATGGATTTGTGCCAAAACGCGTTTTAAGCATGCACATGCATCTTTTGGTAGACGCGGACGCAGTTGTCTGCAAAACCACACGATATGCATGCAAATGGTGCATTTGGCATAACGCGCACGTGGATTTCTACCAAACGACGTGAAAAGCATGCCGATGCTGCTCTTTTTAGCACCCGCACATGGATTTGTGCGAAAACGCGTTTTAAGCATGCACATGCATCTTTTGGTAGACGCTGACGCAGTTTTCTGCAAAACCACACGATATGCATGCAAATGGTGCTTTTGGCAGAACGCGCACGTGGATTTCTACCAAACGACGTGAAAAGCATGCCGATGCTGCTCTTTTTAGCACCCGCATATGGATTTGTGCCAAAACGCGTTTTAAGCATGCACATGCATCTTTTGGTAGACGCGGACGCAGTTTTCTGCAAAACCACACGATATGCATGCAAATGGTGCTTTTGGCAGAACGCGCACGTGAATTTCTACAAAACGACGTGAAAAGCATGCCGATGCTGCTCTTTTTAGCACCCGCACATGGATTTGTGCCAAAACGCGTTTTAAGCATGTACATGCATCTTTTGGTAGACGCGGACGCAGTTTTCTGCAAAACCACACGATATGCATGCAAATGGTGCTTTTGGCAGAACGCGCACGTGGATTTCTACCAAACGACGTGAAAAGCATGCCGATGCTGCTCTTTTTAGCACCCGCACATGGATTTGTGCCAAAACGCGTTTTAAGCATGCACATGCATCTTTTGGTAGACGCGGACGCAGTTTTCTGCAAAACCACACGATATGCATGCAAATGGTGCTTTTGGCAGAACACGCACGTGGATTTCTACCAAACGACGTGAAAAGCATGCCGATGCTGCTCTTTTTAGCACCCGCACATGGATTTGTGCCAAAACGCGTTTTAAGCATGCACATGCATCTTTTGGTAGACGCGGACGCAGTTTTCTGGAAAACCACACGATATGCATGCAAATGGTGCTTTTGGCAGAACGCGCACGTGCATTTCTACCAAACGATGTGAAAAGCATGCCGATGCTGCTCTTTTTAGCACCCGCACATGGATTTGTGCCAAAACGCGTTTTAAGCATGCACATGCATCTTTTGGTAGACGCGGACGCAGTTTTCTGCAAAACCACACGATATGCA
>NW_027460409.1:0-84819 GCF_050947875.1 Dermacentor variabilis | reverse complement strand
CAGTTTTCTGCAAAACCACACGATATGCATGCAAATGGTGCTTTTGGCAGAACGCGCGTGTGGATTTCTACCAAACGACGTGAAAAGCATGCCGATGCTGCTCTTTTTAGCACCCGCACATGGATTTGTGCCAAAACGCGTTTTAAGCATGCGCATGCATCTTTTGGTAGACGCGGACGCAGTTTTCTGCAAAAC
The DNA here is from genome assembly GCF_050947875.1 of Dermacentor variabilis. Taxonomy (NCBI): domain Eukaryota; kingdom Metazoa; phylum Arthropoda; class Arachnida; order Ixodida; family Ixodidae; genus Dermacentor; species Dermacentor variabilis. Next base: position 84,624 of record NW_027460409.1, on the reverse strand, counting down.
CACACGATATGCATGCAAATGGTGCTTTTGGCAGAACGCGCGTGTGGATTTCTACCAAACGACGTGAAAAGCATGCCGATGCTGCTCTTTTTAACATCCGCACATGGATTTGTGCCAAAACGCGTTTTAAGCATGCGCATGCATCTTTTGGTAGACGCGGACGCAGTTTTCTGCAAAACCACACGATAGGCATGCAAATGGTGCTTTTGGCAGAACGCGCGCGTGGATTTCTACCAAACGACGTGAAAAGCATGCCGATGCTGCTCTTTTTAACATCCGCACATGGATTTGTGCCAAAACGCGTTTTAAGCATGCGCATGCATCTTTTGGTAGACGCGGACGCAGTTTTCTGCAAAACCACACGATAGGCATGCAAATGGTGCTTTTGGCAGAACGCACGCGTGGATTTCTACCAAACGACGTGAAAAGCATGCCGATGCTGCTCTTTTTAACATCCGCACATGGATTTGTGCAAAAACGCGGTTTAAGCATGGTCATGCATCTTTTGGTAGACGCGGACGCAGTTTTCTGCAAAACCACACGATATGCATGCAAATGGTGCTTTTGGCAGAACGCGCGCGTGGATTTCTACCAAACGACGTGAAAAGCATGCCGATGCTGCTCTTTTTAACATCCGCACATGGATTTGTGCCAAAGCGCGTTTTAAGCATGCGCATGCATCTTTTGGTAGACGCGGACGCAGTTTTCTGCAAAACCACACGATATGCATGCAAATGGTGCTTTTGGCAGAACGCGCGTGTGGATTTCTACCAAACGACGTGAAAAGCATGCCGATGCTGCTCTTTTTAACATCCGCACATGGATTTGTGCCAAAGCGCGTTTTAAGCATGCGCATGCATCTTTTGGTAGACGCGGACACAGTTTTCTGCAAAACCACACGATATGCATGCAAATGGTGCTTTTGGCAGAACGCGCGTGTGGATTTCTACCAAACGACGTGAAAAGCATGCCGATGCTGCTCTTTTTAACATCCGCACATGGATTTGTGCCAAAACGCGTTTTTAGCATGCACATGCATCTTTTGGTAGACGCGGACGCAGTTTTCTGCAAAACCACACGATATGCATGCAAATGGTGCTTTTGGCAGAACGCGCGTGTGGATTTCTACCAAACGACGTGAAAAGCATGCCGATGCTGCTCTTTTTAGCACCCGCACATGGATTTGTGCCAAAACGCGTTTTAAGCATGCGCATGCATCTTTTGGTAGACGCGGACGCAGTTTTCTGCAAAACCACACGATATGCATGCAAATGGTGCTTTTGGCAGAACGCGCGCGTGGATTTCTACCAAACGACGTGAAAAGCATGCCGATGCTGCTCTTTTTAACATCCGCACATGGATTTGTGCCAAAACGCGTTTTTAGCATGCACATGCATCTTTTGGTAGACGCGGACGCAGTTTTCTGCAAAACCACACGATATGCATGCAAATGGTGCTTTTGGCAGAACGCGCGTGTGGATTTCTACCAAACGACGTGAAAAGCATGCCGATGCTGCTCTTTTTAGCACCCGCACATGGATTTGTGCCAAAACGCGTTTTAAGCATGCGCATGCATCTTTTGGTAGACACGGACGCAGTTTTCTGCAAAACCACACGATATGCATGCAAATGGTGCTTTTGGCAGAACGCGCGTGTGGATTTCTACCAAACGACGTGAAAAGCATGCCGATGCTGCTCTTTTTAACATCCGCACATGGATTTGTGCCAAAACGCGTTTTAAGCATGCGCATGCATCTTTTGGTAGACGCGGACGCAGTTTTCTGCAAAACCACACGATAGGCATGCAAATGGTGCTTTTGGCAGAACGCGCGCGTGGATTTCTACCAAACGACGTGAAAAGCATGCCGATGCTGCTCTTTTTAACATCCGCACATGGATTTGTGCCAAAACGCGTTTTTAGCATGCACATGCATCTTTTGGTAGACGCGGACGCAGTTTTCTGCAAAACCACACGATATGCATGCAAATGGTGCTTTTGGCAGAACGCGCGCGTGGATTTCTACCAAACGACGTGAAAAGCATGCCGATGCTGCTCTTTTTAACATCCGCACATGGATTTGTGCCAAAACGCGTTTTAAGCATGCGCATGCATCTTTTGGTAGACGCGGACGCAGTTTTCTGCAAAACCACACGATAGGCATGCAAATGGTGCTTTGGGCAGAACGCACGCGTGGATTTCTACCAAACGACGTGAAAAGCATGCCGATGCTGCTCTTTTTAACATCCGCACATGGATTTGTGCCAAAACGCGTTTTAAGCATGCGCATGCATCTTTTGGTAGACGCGGACGCAGTTTTCTGCAAAACCACACGATAGGCATGCAAATGGTGCTTTTGGCAGAACGCGCGCGTGGATTTCTACCAAACGACGTGAAAAGCATGCCGATGCTGCTCTTTTTAACATCCGCACATGGATTTGTGCCAAAACGCGTTTTAAGCATGCGCATGCATCTTTTGGTAGACGCGGACGCAGTTTTCTGCAAAACCACACGATAGGCATGCAAATGGTGCTTTTGGCAGAACGCACGCGTGGATTTCTACCAAACGACGTGAAAAGCATGCCGATGCTGCTCTTTTTAACATCCGCACATGGATTTGTGCAAAAACGCGGTTTAAGCATGGTCATGCATCTTTTGGTAGACGCGGACGCAGTTTTCTGCAAAACCACACGATATGCATGCAAATGGTGCTTTTGGCAGAACGCGCGCGTGGATTTCTACCAAACGACGTGAAAAGCATGCCGATGCTGCTCTTTTTAACATCCGCACATGGATTTGTGCCAAAGCGCGTTTTAAGCATGCGCATGCATCTTTTGGTAGACGCGGACGCAGTTTTCTGCAAAACCACACGATATGCATGCAAATGGTGCTTTTGGCAGAACGCGCGTGTGGATTTCTACCAAACGACGTGAAAAGCATGCCGATGCTGCTCTTTTTAACATCCGCACATGGATTTGTGCCAAAACGCGTTTTAAGCATGCGCATGCATCTTTTGGTAGACGCGGACGCAGTTTTCTGCAAAACCACACGATAGGCATGCAAATGGTGCTTTGGGCAGAACGCACGCGTGGATTTCTACCAAACGACGTGAAAAGCATGCCGATGCTGCTCTTTTTAACATCCGCACATGGATTTGTGCCAAAACGCGTTTTAAGCATGCGCATGCATCTTTTGGTAGACGCGGACGCAGTTTTCTGCAAAACCACACAATATGCATGCAAATGGTGCTTTTCGCAGAACGCGCGCGTGGATTTCTACCAAACGACGTGAAAAGCATGCCGATGCTGCTCTTTTTAACATCCGCACATGGATTTGTGCCAAAGCGCGTTTTAAGCATGCGCATGCATCTTTTGGTAGACGCGGACGCAGTTTTCTGCAAAACCACACGATAGGCATGCAAATGGTGCTTTTGGCAGAACGCGCGCGTGGATTTCTACCAAACGACGTGAAAAGCATGCCGATGCTGCTCTTTTTAGCACCCGCACATGGATTTGTGCCAAAACGCGTTTTAAGCATGCGCATGCATCTTTTGGTAGACGCGGACGCAGTTTTCTGCAAAACCACACGATAGGCATGCAAATGGTGCTTTTGGCAGAACGCACGCGTGGATTTCTACCAAACGACGTGAAAAGCATGCCGATGCTGCTCTTTTTAACATCCGCACATGGATTTGTGCAATAACGCGTTTTAAGCATGCGCATGCATCTTTTGGTAGACGCGGACGCAGTTTTCTGCAAAACCACACGATATGCATGCAAATGGTGCTTTTGGCAGAACGCGCGCGTGGATTTCTACCAAACGACGTGAAAAGCATGCCGATGCTGCTCTTTTTAACATCCGCACATGGATTTGTGCCAAAGCGCGTTTTAAGCATGCGCATGCATCTTTTGGTAGACGCGGACGCAGTTTTCTGCAAAACCACACGATAGGCATGCAAATGGTGCTTTTGGCAGAACGCGCGCGTGGATTTCTACCAAACGACGTGAAAAGCATGCCGATGCTGCTCTTTTTAGCACCCGCACATGGATTTGTGCCAAAACGCGTTTTAAGCATGCGCATGCATCTTTTGGTAGACGCGGACGCAGTTTTCTGCAAAACCACACGATAGGCATGCAAATGGTGCTTTTGGCAGAACGCACGCGTGGATTTCTACCAAACGACGTGAAAAGCATGCCGATGCTGCTCTTTTTAACATCCGCACATGGATTTGTGCCAAAACGCGTTTTTAGCATGCACATGCATCTTTTGGTAGACGCGGACGCAGTTTTCTGCAAAACCACACGATATGCATGCAAATGGTGCTTTTGGCAGAACGCGCGTGTGGATTTCTACCAAACGACGTGAAAAGCATGCCGATGCTGCTCTTTTTAGCACCCGCACATGGATTTGTGCCAAAACGCGTTTTAAGCATGCGCATGCATCTTTTGGTAGATGCGGACGCAGTTTTCTGCAAAACCACACGATATGCATGCAAATGGTGCTTTTGGCAGAACGCGCGTGTGGATTTCTACCAAACGACGTGAAAAGCATGCCGATGCTGCTCTTTTTAACATCCGCACATGGATTTGTGCCAAAACGCGTTTTAAGCATGCGCATGCATCTTTTGGTAGACGCGGACGCAGTTTTCTGCAAAACCACACGATAGGCATGCAAATGGTGCTTTTGGCAGAACGCACGCGTGGATTTCTACCAAACGACGTGAAAAGCATGCCGATGCTGCTCTTTTTAACATCCGCACATGGATTTGTGCAAAAACGCGGTTTAAGCATGGTCATGCATCTTTTGGTAGACGCGGACGCAGTTTTCTGCAAAACCACACGATATGCATGCAAATGGTGCTTTTGGCAGAACGCGCGCGTGGATTTCTACCAAACGACGTGAAAAGCATGCCGATGCTGCTCTTTTTAACATCCGCACATGGATTTGTGCCAAAGCGCGTTTTAAGCATGCGCATGCATCTTTTGGTAGACGCGGACGCAGTTTTCTGCAAAACCACACGATATGCATGCAAATGGTGCTTTTGGCAGAACGCGCGTGTGGATTTCTACCAAACGACGTGAAAAGCATGCCGATGCTGCTCTTTTTAACATCCGCACATGGATTTGTGCCAAAGCGCGTTTTAAGCATGCGCATGCATCTTTTGGTAGACGCGGACGCAGTTTTCTGCAAAACCACACGATATGCATGCAAATGGTGCTTTTGGCAGAACGCGCGTGTGGATTTCTACCAAACGACGTGAAAAGCATGCCGATGCTGCTCTTTTTAACATCCGCACATGGATTTGTGCCAAAACGCGTTTTTAGCATGCACATGCATCTTTTGGTAGACGCGGACGCAGTTTTCTGCAAAATCACACGATATGCATGCAAATGGTGCTTTTGGGAGAACGCGCGTGTGGATTTCTACCAAACGACGTGAAAAGCATGCCGATGCTGCTCTTTTTAGCACCCGCACATGGATTTGTGCCAAAACGCGTTTTAAGCATGCGCATGCATCTTTTGGTAGATGCGGACGCAGTTTTCTGCAAAACCACACGATATGCATGCAAATGGTGGTTTTGGCAGAACGCGCGCGTGGATTTCTACCAAACGACGTGAAAAGCATGCCGATGCTGCTCTTTTTAGCACCCGCACATGGATTTGTGCCAAAACGCGTTTTAAGCATGCGCATGCATCTTTTGGTAGACGCGGACGCAGTTTTCTGCAAAACCACACGATATGCATGCAAATGGTGCTTTTGGCAGAACGCGCGTGTGGATTTCTACCAAACGACGTGAAAAGCATGCCGATGCTGCTCTTTTTAACATCCGCACATGGATTTGTGCCAAAACGCGTTTTAAGCATGCGCATGCATCTTTTGGTAGACGCGGACGCAGTTTTCTGCAAAACCACACGATAGGCATGCAAATGGTGCTTTTGGCAGAACGCGCGCGTGGATTTCTACCAAACGACGTGAAAAGCATGCCGATGCTGCTCTTTTTAACATCCGCACATGGATTTGTGCCAAAACGCGTTTTAAGCATGCGCATGCATCTTTTGGTAGACGCGGACGCAGTTTTCTGCAAAACCACACGATAGGCATGCAAATGGTGCTTTTGGCAGAACGCACGCGTGGATTTCTACCAAACGACGTGAAAAGCATGCCGATGCTGCTCTTTTTAACATCCGCACATGGATTTGTGCAAAAACGCGGTTTAAGCATGGTCATGCATCTTTTGGTAGACGCGGACGCAGTTTTCTGCAAAACCACACGATATGCATGCAAATGGTGCTTTTGGCAGAACGCGCGCGTGGATTTCTACCAAACGACGTGAAAAGCATGCCGATGCTGCTCTTTTTAACATCCGCACATGGATTTGTGCCAAAGCGCGTTTTAAGCATGCGCATGCATCTTTTGGTAGACGCGGACGCATTTTTCTGCAAAACCACACGATATGCATGCAAATGGTGCTTTTGGCAGAACGCGCGTGTGGATTTCTACCAAACGACGTGAAAAGCATGCCGATGCTGCTCTTTTTAACATCCGCACATGGATTTGTGCCAAAGCGCGTTTTAAGCATGCGCATGCATCTTTTGGTAGACGCGGACACAGTTTTCTGCAAAACCACACGATATGCATGCAAATGGTGCTTTTGGCAGAACGCGCGTGTGGATTTCTACCAAACGACGTGAAAAGCATGCCGATGCTGCTCTTTTTAACATCCGCACATGGATTTGTGCCAAAACGCGTTTTAGCATGCACATGCATCTTTTGGTAGACGCGGACGCAGTTTTCTGCAAAACCACACGATATGCATGCAAATGGTGCTTTTGGCAGAACGCGCGTGTGGATTTCTACCAAACGACGTGAAAAGCATGCCGATGCTGCTCTTTTTAGCACCCGCACATGGATTTGTGCCAAAACGCGTTTTAAGCATGCGCATGCATCTTTTGGTAGACGCGGACGCAGTTTTCTGCAAAACCACACGATAGGCATGCAAATGGTGCTTTTGGCAGAACGCGCGTGTGGATTTCTACCAAACGACGTGAAAAGCATGCCGATGCTGCTCTTTTTAACATCCGCACATGGATTTGTGCCAAAACGCGTTTTAAGCATGCGCATGCATCTTTTGGTAGACGCGGACGCAGTTTTCTGCAAAACCACACGATATGCATGCAAATGGTGCTTTTGGCAGAACGCGCGTGTGGATTTCTACCAAACGACGTGAAAAGCATGCCGATGCTGCTCTTTTTAACATCCGCACATGGATTTGTGCCAAAACGCGTTTTTAGCATGCACATGCATCTTTTGGTAGACGCGGACGCAGTTTTCTGCAAAACCACACGATATGCATGCAAATGGTGCTTTTGGGAGAACGCGCGTGTGGATTTCTACCAAACGACGTGAAAAGCATGCCGATGCTGCTCTTTTTAGCACCCGCACATGGATTTGTGCCAAAACGCGTTTTAAGCATGCGCATGCATCTTTTGGTAGATGCGGACGCAGTTTTCTGCAAAACCACACGATATGCATGCAAATGGTGGTTTTGGCAGAACGCGCGCGTGGATTTCTACCAAACGACGTGAAAAGCATGCCGATGCTGCTCTTTTTAACATCCGCACATGGATTTGTGCCAAAACGCGTTTTAGCATGCACATGCATCTTTTGGTAGACGCGGACGCAGTTTTCTGCAAAACCACACGATATGCATGCAAATGGTGCTTTTGGCAGAAAGCGCGTGTGGATTTCTACCAAACGACGTGAAAAGCATGCCGATGCTGCTCTTTTTAGCACCCGCACATGGATTTGTGCCAAAACGCGTTTTAAGCATGCGCATGCATCTTTTGGTAGACGCGGACGCAGTTTTCTGCAAAACCACACGATAGGCATGCAAATGGTGCTTTTGTCAGAACGCGCGTGTGGATTTCTACCAAACGACGTGAAAAGCATGCCGATGCTGCTCTTTTTAACATCCGCACATGGATTTGTGCCAAAACGCGTTTTAAGCATGCGCATGCATCTTTTGGTAGACGCGGACGCAGTTTTCTGCAAAACCACACGATATGCATGCAAATGGTGCTTTTGGCAGAACGCGCGTGTGGATTTCTACCAAACGACGTGAAAAGCATGCCGATGCTGCTCTTTTTAACATCCGCACATGGATTTGTGCCAAAACGCGTTTTTAGCATGCACATGCATCTTTTGGTAGACGCGGACGCAGTTTTCTGCAAAACCACACGATATGCATGCAAATGGTGCTTTTGGGAGAACGCGCGTGTGGATTTCTACCAAACGACGTGAAAAGCATGCCGATGCTGCTCTTTTTAGCACCCGCACATGGATTTGTGCCAAATCGCGTTTTAAGCATGCGCATGCATCTTTTGGTAGATGCGGACGCAGTTTTCTGCAAAACCACACGATATGCATGCAAATGGTGGTTTTGGCAGAACGCGCGCGTGGATTTCTACCAAACGACGTGAAAAGCATGCCGATGCTGCTCTTTTTAACATCCGCACATGGATTTGTGCCAAAACGCGTTTTAAGCATGCGCATGCATCTTTTGGTAGACGCCGACGCAGTTTTCTGCAAAACCACACGATATGCATGCAAATGGTGCTTTTGGCAGAACGCGCGCGTGGATTTCTACCAAACGACGTGAAAAGCATGCCGATGCTGCTCTTTTTAACATCCGCACATGGATTTGTGCCAAAACGCGTTTTTAGCATGCACATGCATCTTTTGGTAGACGCGGACGCAGTTTTCTGCAAAACCACACGATATGCATGCAAATGGTGCTTTTGGCAGAACGCGCGTGTGGATTTCTACCAAACGACGTGAAAAGCATGCCGATGCTGCTCTTTTTAGCACCCGCACATGGATTTGTGCCAAAACGCGTTTTAAGCATGCGCATGCATCTTTTGGTAGATGCGGACGCAGTTTTCTGCAAAACCACACGATATGCATGCAAATGGTGGTTTTGGCAGAACGCGCGCGTGGATTTCTACCAAACGACGTGAAAAGCATGCCGATGCTGCTCTTTTTAGCACCCGCACATGGATTTGTGCCAAAACGCGTTTTAAGCATGCGCATGCATCTTTTGGTAGACGCGGACGCAGTTTTCTGCAAAACCACACGATATGCATGCAAATGGTGCTTTTGGCAGAACGCGCGTGTGGATTTCTACCAAACGACGTGAAAAGCATGCCGATGCTGCTCTTTTTAACATCCGCACATGGATTTGTGCCAAAACGCGTTTTAAGCATGCGCATGCATCTTTTGGTAGACGCGGACGCAGTTTTCTGCAAAACCACACGATAGGCATGCAAATGGTGCTTTTGGCAGAACGCGCGCGTGGATTTCTACCAAACGACGTGAAAAGCATGCCGATGCTGCTCTTTTTAACATCCGCACATGGATTTGTGCCAAAACGCGTTTTAAGCATGCGCATGCATCTTTTGGTAGACGCGGACGCAGTTTTCTGCAAAACCACACGATAGGCATGCAAATGGTGCTTTTGGCAGAACGCACGCGTGGATTTCTACCAAACGACGTGAAAAGCATGCCGATGCTGCTCTTTTTAACATCCGCACATGGATTTGTGCAAAAACGCGGTTTAAGCATGGTCATGCATCTTTTGGTAGACGCGGACGCAGTTTTCTGCAAAACCACACGATATGCATGCAAATGGTGCTTTTGGCAGAACGCGCGCGTGGATTTCTACCAAACGACGTGAAAAGCATGCCGATGCTGCTCTTTTTAACATCCGCACATGGATTTGTGCCAAAGCGCGTTTTAAGCATGCGCATGCATCTTTTGGTAGACGCGGACGCAGTTTTCTGCAAAACCACACGATATGCATGCAAATGGTGCTTTTGGCAGAACGCGCGTGTGGATTTCTACCAAACGACGTGAAAAGCATGCCGATGCTGCTCTTTTTAACATCCGCACATGGATTTGTGCCAAAGCGCGTTTTAAGCATGCGCATGCATCTTTTGGTAGACGCGGACGCAGTTTTCTGCAAAACCACACGATATGCATGCAAATGGTGCTTTTGGCAGAACGCGCGTGTGGATTTCTACCAAACGACGTGAAAAGCATGCCGATGCTGCTCTTTTTAACATCCGCACATGGATTTGTGCCAAAACGCGTTTTTAGCATGCACATGCATCTTTTGGTAGACGCGGACGCAGTTTTCTGCAAAACCACACGATATGCATGCAAATGGTGCTTTTGGGAGAACGCGCGTGTGGATTTCTACCAAACGACGTGAAAAGCATGCCGATGCTGCTCTTTTTAGCACCCGCACATGGATTTGTGCCAAAACGCGTTTTAAGCATGCGCATGCATCTTTTGGTAGATGCGGACGCAGTTTTCTGCAAAACCACACGATATGCATGCAAATGGTGGTTTTGGCAGAACGCGCGCGTGGATTTCTACCAAACGACGTGAAAAGCATGCCGATGCTGCTCTTTTTAACATCCGCACATGGATTTGTGCCAAAACGCGTTTTAAGCATGCGCATGCATCTTTTGGTAGACGCCGACGCAGTTTTCTGCAAAACCACACGATATGCATGCAAATGGTGCTTTTGGCAGAACGCGCGCGTGGATTTCTACCAAACGACGTGAAAAGCATGCCGATGCTGCTCTTTTTAACATCCGCACATGGATTTGTGCCAAAACGCGTTTTTAGCATGCACATGCATCTTTTGGTAGACGCGGACGCAGTTTTCTGCAAAACCACACGATATGCATGCAAATGGTGCTTTTGGCAGAACGCGCGTGTGGATTTCTACCAAACGACGTGAAAAGCATGCCGATGCTGCTCTTTTTAGCACCCGCACATGGATTTGTGCCAAAACGCGTTTTAAGCATGCGCATGCATCTTTTGGTAGATGCGGACGCAGTTTTCTGCAAAACCACACGATATGCATGCAAATGGTGGTTTTGGCAGAACGCGCGCGTGGATTTCTACCAAACGACGTGAAAAGCATGCCGATGCTGCTCTTTTTAGCACCCGCACATGGATTTGTGCCAAAACGCGTTTTAAGCATGCGCATGCATCTTTTGGTAGACGCGGACGCAGTTTTCTGCAAAACCACACGATATGCATGCAAATGGTGCTTTTGGCAGAACGCGCGTGTGGATTTCTACCAAACGACGTGAAAAGCATGCCGATGCTGCTCTTTTTAACATCCGCACATGGATTTGTGCCAAAACGCGTTTTAAGCATGCGCATGCATCTTTTGGTAGACGCGGACGCAGTTTTCTGCAAAACCACACGATAGGCATGCAAATGGTGCTTTTGGCAGAACGCGCGCGTGGATTTCTACCAAACGACGTGAAAAGCATGCCGATGCTGCTCTTTTTAACATCCGCACATGGATTTGTGCCAAAACGCGTTTTAAGCATGCGCATGCATCTTTTGGTAGACGCGGACGCAGTTTTCTGCAAAACCACACGATAGGCATGCAAATGGTGCTTTTGGCAGAACGCACGCGTGGATTTCTACCAAACGACGTGAAAAGCATGCCGATGCTGCTCTTTTTAACATCCGCACATGGATTTGTGCAAAAACGCGGTTTAAGCATGGTCATGCATCTTTTGGTAGACGCGGACGCAGTTTTCTGCAAAACCACACGATATGCATGCAAATGGTGCTTTTGGCAGAACGCGCGCGTGGATTTCTACCAAACGACGTGAAAAGCATGCCGATGCTGCTCTTTTTAACATCCGCACATGGATTTGTGCCAAAGCGCGTTTTAAGCATGCGCATGCATCTTTTGGTAGACGCGGACGCAGTTTTCTGCAAAACCACACGATATGCATGCAAATGGTGCTTTTGGCAGAACGCGCGTGTGGATTTCTACCAAACGACGTGAAAAGCATGCCGATGCTGCTCTTTTTAACATCCGCACATGGATTTGTGCCAAAGCGCGTTTTAAGCATGCGCATGCATCTTTTGGTAGACGCGGACACAGTTTTCTGCAAAACCACACGATATGCATGCAAATGGTGCTTTTGGCAGAACGCGCGTGTGGATTTCTACCGAACGACGTGAAAAGCATGCCGATGCTGCTCTTTTTAACATCCGCACATGGATTTGTGCCAAAACGCGTTTTTAGCATGCACATGCATCTTTTGGTAGACGCGGACGCAGTTTTCTGCAAAACCACACGATATGCATGCAAATGGTGCTTTTGGCAGAACGCGCGTGTGGATTTCTACCAAACGACGTGAAAAGCATGCCGATGCTGCTCTTTTTAGCACCCGCACATGGATTTGTGCCAAAACGCGTTTTAAGCATGCGCATGCATCTTTTGGTAGACGCGGACGCAGTTTTCTGCAAAACCACACGATATGCATGCAAATGGTGCTTTTGGCAGAACGCGCGCGTGGATTTCTACCAAACGACGTGAAAAGCATGCCGATGCTGCTCTTTTTAACATCCGCACATGGATTTGTGCCAAAACGCGTTTTTAGCATGCACATGCATCTTTTGGTAGACGCGGACGCAGTTTTCTGCAAAACCACACGATATGCATGCAAATGGTGCTTTTGGCAGAACGCGCGTGTGGATTTCTACCAAACGACGTGAAAAGCATGCCGATGCTGCTCTTTTTAGCACCCGCACATGGATTTGTGCCAAAACGCGTTTTAAGCATGCGCATGCATCTTTTGGTAGACACGGACGCAGTTTTCTGCAAAACCACACGATATGCATGCAAATGGTGCTTTTGGCAGAACGCGCGTGTGGATTTCTACCAAACGACGTGAAAAGCATGCCGATGCTGCTCTTTTTAACATCCGCACATGGATTTGTGCCAAAACGCGTTTTAAGCATGCGCATGCATCTTTTGGTAGACGCGGACGCAGTTTTCTGCAAAACCACACGATAGGCATGCAAATGGTGCTTTTGGCAGAACGCGCGCGTGGATTTCTACCAAACGACGTGAAAAGCATGCCGATGCTGCTCTTTTTAACATCCGCACATGGATTTGTGCCAAAACGCGTTTTTAGCATGCACATGCATCTTTTGGTAGACGCGGACGCAGTTTTCTGCAAAACCACACGATATGCATGCAAATGGTGCTTTTGGCAGAACGCGCGCGTGGATTTCTACCAAACGACGTGAAAAGCATGCCGATGCTGCTTTTTTTAACATCCGCACATGGATTTGTGCCAAAACGCGTTTTAAGCATGCGCATGCATCTTTTGGTAGACGCGGACGCAGTTTTCTGCAAAACCACACGATATGCATGCAAATGGTGCTTTTGGCAGAACGCGCGTGTGGATTTCTACCAAACGACGTGAAAAGCATGCCGATGCTGCTCTTTTTAACATCCGCACATGGATTTGTGCCAAAACGCGTTTTTAGCATGCACATGCATCTTTTGGTAGACGCGGACGCAGTTTTCTGCAAAACCACACGATATGCATGCAAATGGTGCTTTTGGCAGAACGCGCGTCTGGATTTCTACCAAACGACGTGAAAAGCATGCCGATGCTGCTCTTTTTAGCACCCGCACATGGATTTGTGCCAAAACGCGTTTTAAGCATGCGCATGCATCTTTTGGTAGATGCGGACGCAGTTTTCTGCAAAACCACACGATATGCATGCAAATGGTGGTTTTGGCAGAACGCGCGCGTGGATTTCTACCAAACGACGTGAAAAGTATGCCGATGCTGCTCTTTTTAACATCCGCACATGGATTTGTGCCAAAACGCGTTTTAAGCATGCGCATGCATCTTTTGGTAGACGCGGACGCAGTTTTCTGCAAAACCACACGATATGCATGCAAATGGTGCTTTTGGCAGAACGCGCGTGTGGATTTCTACCAAACGACGTGAAAAGCATGCCGATGCTGCTCTTTTTAGCACCCGCACATGGATTTGTGCCAAAACGCGTTTTAAGCATGCGCATGCATCTTTTGGTAGACGCGGACGCAGTTTTCTGCAAAACCACACGATATGCATGCAAATGGTGCTTTTGGCAGAACGCGCGTGTGGATTTCTACCAAACGACGTGAAAAGCATGCCGATGCTGCTCTTTTTAACATCCGCACATGGATTTGTGCCAAAACGCGTTTTAAGCATGCGCATGCATCTTTTGGTAGACGCGGACGCAGTTTTCTGCAAAACCACACGATAGGCATGCAAATGGTGCTTTTGGCAGAACGCGCGCGTGGATTTCTACCAAACGACGTGAAAAGCATGCCGATGCTGCTCTTTTTAACATCCGCACATGGATTTGTGCCAAAACGCGTTTTAAGCATGCGCATGCATCTTTTGGTAGACGCGGACGCAGTTTTCTGCAAAACCACACGATATGCATGCAAATGGTGCTTTTGGCAGAACGCGCGCGTGGATTTCTACCAAACGACGTGAAAAGCATGCCGATGCTGCTCTTTTTAACATCCGCACATGGATTTGTGCCAAAACGCGTTTTAAGCATGCGCATGCATCTTTTGGTAGACGCGGACGCAGTTTTCTGCAAAACCACACGATAGGCATGCAAATGGTGCTTTTGGCAGAACGCACGCGTGGATTTCTACCAAACGACGTGAAAAGCATGCCGATGCTGCTCTTTTTAACATCCGCACATGGATTTGTGCAAAAACGCGTTTTAAGCATGCGCATGCATCTTTTGGTAGACGCGGACGCAGTTTTCTGCAAAACCACACGATATGCATGCAAATGGTGCTTTTGGCAGAACGCGCGCGTGGATTTCTACCAAACGACGTGAAAAGCATGCCGATGCTGCTCTTTTTAACATCCGCACATGGATTTGTGCCAAAGCGCGTTTTAAGCATGCGCATGCATCTTTTGGTAGACGCGGACGCAGTTTTCTGCAAAACCACACGATATGCATGCAAATGGTGCTTTTGGCAGAACGCGCGTGTGGATTTCTACCAAACGACGTGAAAAGCATGCCGATGCTGCTCTTTTTAACATCCGCACATGGATTTGTGCCAAAGCGCGTTTTAAGCATGCGCATGCATCTTTTGGTAGACGCGGACGCAGTTTTCTGCAAAACCACACGATATGCATGCAAATGGTGCTTTTGGCAGAACGCGCGTGTGGATTTCTACCAAACGACGTGAAAAGCATGCCGATGCTGCTCTTTTTAACATCCGCACATGGATTTGTGCCAAAACGCGTTTTTAGCATGCACATGCATCTTTTGGTAGACGCGGACGCAGTTTTCTGCAAAACCACACGATATGCATGCAAATGGTGCTTTTGGGAGAACGCGCGTGTGGATTTCTACCAAACGACGTGAAAAGCATGCCGATGCTGCTCTTTTTAGCACCCGCACATGGATTTGTGCCAAAACGCGTTTTAAGCATGCGCATGCATCTTTTGGTAGATGCGGACGCAGTTTTCTGCAAAACCACACGATATGCATGCAAATGGTGGTTTTGGCAGAACGCGCGCGTGGATTTCTACCAAACGACGTGAAAAGCATGCCGATGCTGCTCTTTTTAACATCCGCACATGGATTTGTGCCAAAACGCGTTTTAAGCATGCGCATGCATCTTTTGGTAGACGCCGACGCAGTTTTCTGCAAAACCACACGATATGCATGCAAATGGTGCTTTTGGCAGAACGCGCGCGTGGATTTCTACCAAACGACGTGAAAAGCATGCCGATGCTGCTCTTTTTAACATCCGCACATGGATTTGTGCCAAAACGCGTTTTTAGCATGCACATGCATCTTTTGGTAGACGCGGACGCAGTTTTCTGCAAAACCACACGATATGCATGCAAATGGTGCTTTTGGCAGAACGCGCGTGTGGATTTCTACCAAACGACGTGAAAAGCATGCCGATGCTGCTCTTTTTAGCACCCGCACATGGATTTGTGCCAAAACGCGTTTTAAGCATGCGCATGCATCTTTTGGTAGACGCGGACGCAGTTTTCTGCAAAACCACACGATATGCATGCAAATGGTGCTTTTGGCAGAACGCGCGTGTGGATTTCTACCAAACGACGTGAAAAGCATGCCGATGCTGCTCTTTTTAACATCCGCACATGGATTTGTGCCAAAACGCGTTTTAAGCATGCGCATGCATCTTTTGGTAGACGCGGACGCAGTTTTCTGCAAAACCACACGATAGGCATGCAAATGGTGCTTTGGGCAGAACGCACGCGTGGATTTCTACCAAACGACGTGAAAAGCATGCCGATGCTGCTCTTTTTAACATCCGCACATGGATTTGTGCCAAAACGCGTTTTAAGCATGCGCATGCATCTTTTGGTAGACGCGGACGCAGTTTTCTGCAAAACCACACAATATGCATGCAAATGGTGCTTTTGGCAGAACGCGCGCGTGGATTTCTACCAAACGACGTGAAAAGCATGCCGATGCTGCTCTTTTTAACATCCGCACATGGATTTGTGCCAAAGCGCGTTTTAAGCATGCACATGCATCTTTTGGTAGACGCGGACGCAGTTTTCTGCAAAACCACACGATATGCATGCAAATGGTGCTTTTGGCAGAACGCGCGTGTGGATTTCTACCAAACGACGTGAAAAGCATGCCGATGCTGCTCTTTTTAGCACCCGCACATGGATTTGTGCCAAAACGCGTTTTAAGCATGCGCATGCATCTTTTGGTAGATGCGGACGCAGTTTTCTGCAAAACCACACGATATGCATGCAAATGGTGGTTTTGGCAGAACGCGCGCGTGGATTTCTACCAAACGACGTGAAAAGTATGCCGATGCTGCTCTTTTTAACATCCGCACATGGATTTGTGCCAAAACGCGTTTTAAGCATGCGCATGCATCTTTTGGTAGACGCGGACGCAGTTTTCTGCAAAACCACACGATATGCATGCAAATGGTGCTTTTGGCAGAACGCGCGTGTGGATTTCTACCAAACGACGTGAAAAGCATGCCGATGCTGCTCTTTTTAGCACCCGCACATGGATTTGTGCCAAAACGCGTTTTAAGCATGCGCATGCATCTTTTGGTAGACGCGGACGCAGTTTTCTGCAAAACCACACGATATGCATGCAAATGGTGCTTTTGGCAGAACGCGCGTGTGGATTTCTACCAAACGACGTGAAAAGCATGCCGATGCTGCTCTTTTTAACATCCGCACATGGATTTGTGCCAAAACGCGTTTTAAGCATGCGCATGCATCTTTTGGTAGACGCGGACGCAGTTTTCTGCAAAACCACACGATAGGCATGCAAATGGTGCTTTTGGCAGAACGCGCGCGTGGATTTCTACCAAACGACGTGAAAAGCATGCCGATGCTGCTCTTTTTAACATCCGCACATGGATTTGTGCCAAAACGCGTTTTAAGCATGCGCATGCATCTTTTGGTAGACGCGGACGCAGTTTTCTGCAAAACCACACGATATGCATGCAAATGGTGCTTTTGGCAGAACGCGCGCGTGGATTTCTACCAAACGACGTGAAAAGCATGCCGATGCTGCTCTTTTTAACATCCGCACATGGATTTGTGCCAAAACGCGTTTTAAGCATGCGCATGCATCTTTTGGTAGACGCGGACGCAGTTTTCTGCAAAACCACACGATAGGCATGCAAATGGTGCTTTTGGCAGAACGCACGCGTGGATTTCTACCAAACGACGTGAAAAGCATGCCGATGCTGCTCTTTTTAACATCCGCACATGGATTTGTGCAAAAACGCGTTTTAAGCATGCGCATGCATCTTTTGGTAGACGCGGACGCAGTTTTCTGCAAAACCACACGATATGCATGCAAATGGTGCTTTTGGCAGAACGCGCGCGTGGATTTCTACCAAACGACGTGAAAAGCATGCCGATGCTGCTCTTTTTAACATCCGCACATGGATTTGTGCCAAAGCGCGTTTTAAGCATGCGCATGCATCTTTTGGTAGACGCGGACGCAGTTTTCTGCAAAACCACACGATATGCATGCAAATGGTGCTTTTGGCAGAACGCGCGTGTGGATTTCTACCAAACGACGTGAAAAGCATGCCGATGCTGCTCTTTTTAACATCCGCACATGGATTTGTGCCAAAGCGCGTTTTAAGCATGCGCATGCATCTTTTGGTAGACGCGGACGCAGTTTTCTGCAAAACCACACGATATGCATGCAAATGGTGCTTTTGGCAGAACGCGCGTGTGGATTTCTACCAAACGACGTGAAAAGCATGCCGATGCTGCTCTTTTTAACATCCGCACATGGATTTGTGCCAAAACGCGTTTTTAGCATGCACATGCATCTTTTGGTAGACGCGGACGCAGTTTTCTGCAAAACCACACGATATGCATGCAAATGGTGCTTTTGGGAGAACGCGCGTGTGGATTTCTACCAAACGACGTGAAAAGCATGCCGATGCTGCTCTTTTTAGCACCCGCACATGGATTTGTGCCAAAACGCGTTTTAAGCATGCGCATGCATCTTTTGGTAGATGCGGACGCAGTTTTCTGCAAAACCACACGATATGCATGCAAATGGTGGTTTTGGCAGAACGCGCGCGTGGATTTCTACCAAACGACGTGAAAAGCATGCCGATGCTGCTCTTTTTAACATCCGCACATGGATTTGTGCCAAAACGCGTTTTAAGCATGCGCATGCATCTTTTGGTAGACGCCGACGCAGTTTTCTGCAAAACCACACGATATGCATGCAAATGGTGCTTTTGGCAGAACGCGCGCGTGGATTTCTACCAAACGACGTGAAAAGCATGCCGATGCTGCTCTTTTTAACATCCGCACATGGATTTGTGCCAAAACGCGTTTTTAGCATGCACATGCATCTTTTGGTAGACGCGGACGCAGTTTTCTGCAAAACCACACGATATGCATGCAAATGGTGCTTTTGGCAGAACGCGCGTGTGGATTTCTACCAAACGACGTGAAAAGCATGCCGATGCTGCTCTTTTTAGCACCCGCACATGGATTTGTGCCAAAACGCGTTTTAAGCATGCGCATGCATCTTTTGGTAGACGCGGACGCAGTTTTCTGCAAAACCACACGATATGCATGCAAATGGTGCTTTTGGCAGAACGCGCGTGTGGATTTCTACCAAACGACGTGAAAAGCATGCCGATGCTGCTCTTTTTAACATCCGCACATGGATTTGTGCCAAAACGCGTTTTAAGCATGCGCATGCATCTTTTGGTAGACGCGGACGCAGTTTTCTGCAAAACCACACGATAGGCATGCAAATGGTGCTTTGGGCAGAACGCACGCGTGGATTTCTACCAAACGACGTGAAAAGCATGCCGATGCTGCTCTTTTTAACATCCGCACATGGATTTGTGCCAAAACGCGTTTTAAGCATGCGCATGCATCTTTTGGTAGACGCGGACGCAGTTTTCTGCAAAACCACACAATATGCATGCAAATGGTGCTTTTGGCAGAACGCGCGCGTGGATTTCTACCAAACGACGTGAAAAGCATGCCGATGCTGCTCTTTTTAACATCCGCACATGGATTTGTGCCAAAACGCGTTTTTAGCATGCACATGCATCTTTTGGTAGACGCGGACGCAGTTTTCTGCAAAACCACACGATATGCATGCAAATGGTGCTTTTGGCAGAACGCGCGTGTGGATTTCTACCAAACGACGTGAAAAGCATGCCGATGCTGCTCTTTTTAGCACCCGCACATGGATTTGTGCCAAAACGCGTTTTAAGCATGCGCATGCATCTTTTGGTAGATGCGGACGCAGTTTTCTGCAAAACCACACGATATGCATGCAAATGGTGGTTTTGGCAGAACGCGCGCGTGGATTTCTACCAAACGACGTGAAAAGTATGCCGATGCTGCTCTTTTTAACATCCGCACATGGATTTGTGCCAAAACGCGTTTTAAGCATGCGCATGCATCTTTTGGTAGACGCGGACGCAGTTTTCTGCAAAACCACACGATATGCATGCAAATGGTGCTTTTGGCAGAACGCGCGTGTGGATTTCTACCAAACGACGTGAAAAGCATGCCGATGCTGCTCTTTTTAACATCCGCACATGGATTTGTGCCAAAACGCGTTTTAAGCATGCGCATGCATCTTTTGGTAGACGCGGACGCAGTTTTCTGCAAAACCACACGATAGGCATGCAAATGGTGCTTTTGGCAGAACGCGCGCGTGGATTTCTACCAAACGACGTGAAAAGCATGCCGATGCTGCTCTTTTTAACATCCGCACATGGATTTGTGCCAAAACGCGTTTTAAGCATGCGCATGCATCTTTTGGTAGACGCGGACGCAGTTTTCTGCAAAACCACACGATATGCATGCAAATGGTGCTTTTGGCAGAACGCGCGCGTGGATTTCTACCAAACGACGTGAAAAGCATGCCGATGCTGCTCTTTTTAACATCCGCACATGGATTTGTGCCAAAACGCGTTTTAAGCATGCGCATGCATCTTTTGGTAGACGCGGACGCAGTTTTCTGCAAAACCACACGATAGGCATGCAAATGGTGCTTTTGGCAGAACGCACGCGTGGATTTCTACCAAACGACGTGAAAAGCATGCCGATGCTGCTCTTTTTAACATCCGCACATGGATTTGTGCAAAAACGCGTTTTAAGCATGCGCATGCATCTTTTGGTAGACGCGGACGCAGTTTTCTGCAAAACCACACGATATGCATGCAAATGGTGCTTTTGGCAGAACGCGCGCGTGGATTTCTACCAAACGACGTGAAAAGCATGCCGATGCTGCTCTTTTTAACATCCGCACATGGATTTGTGCCAAAGCGCGTTTTAAGCATGCGCATGCATCTTTTGGTAGACGCGGACGCAGTTTTCTGCAAAACCACACGATATGCATGCAAATGGTGCTTTTGGCAGAACGCGCGTGTGGATTTCTACCAAACGACGTGAAAAGCATGCCGATGCTGCTCTTTTTAACATCCGCACATGGATTTGTGCCAAAGCGCGTTTTAAGCATGCGCATGCATCTTTTGGTAGACGCGGACGCAGTTTTCTGCAAAACCACACGATATGCATGCAAATGGTGCTTTTGGCAGAACGCGCGTGTGGATTTCTACCAAACGACGTGAAAAGCATGCCGATGCTGCTCTTTTTAACATCCGCACATGGATTTGTGCCAAAACGCGTTTTTAGCATGCACATGCATCTTTTGGTAGACGCGGACGCAGTTTTCTGCAAAACCACACGATATGCATGCAAATGGTGCTTTTGGGAGAACGCGCGTGTGGATTTCTACCAAACGACGTGAAACGCATGCCGATGCTGCTCTTTTTAGCACCCGCACATGGATTTGTGCCAAAACGCGTTTTAAGCATGCGCATGCATCTTTTGGTAGATGCGGACGCAGTTTTCTGCAAAACCACACGATATGCATGCAAATGGTGGTTTTGGCAGAACGCGCGCGTGGATTTCTACCAAACGACGTGAAAAGCATGCCGATGCTGCTCTTTTTAACATCCGCACATGGATTTGTGCCAAAACGCGTTTTAAGCATGCGCATGCATCTTTTGGTGGACGCCGACGCAGTTTTCTGCAAAACCACACGATATGCATGCAAATGGTGCTTTTGGCAGAACGCGCGCGTGGATTTCTACCAAACGACGTGAAAAGCATGCCGATGCTGCTCTTTTTAACATCCGCACATGGATTTGTGCCAAAACGCGTTTTTAGCATGCACATGCATCTTTTGGTAGACGCGGACGCAGTTTTCTGCAAAACCACACGATATGCATGCAAATGGTGCTTTTGGCAGAACGCGCGTGTGGATTTCTACCAAACGACGTGAAAAGCATGCCGATGCTGCTCTTTTTAGCACCCGCACATGGATTTGTGCCAAAACGCGTTTTAAGCATGCGCATGCATCTTTTGGTAGACGCGGACGCAGTTTTCTGCAAAACCACACGATATGCATGCAAATGGTGCTTTTGGCAGAACGCGCGTGTGGATTTCTACCAAACGACGTGAAAAGCATGCCGATGCTGCTCTTTTTAACATCCGCACATGGATTTGTGCCAAAACGCGTTTTAAGCATGCGCATGCATCTTTTGGTAGACGCGGACGCAGTTTTCTGCAAAACCACACGATAGGCATGCAAATGGTGCTTTTGGCAGAACGCGCGCGTGGATTTCTACCAAACGACGTGAAAAGCATGCCGATGCTGGTCTTTTTAACATCCGCACATGGATTTGTGCCAAAACGCGTTTTAAGCATGCGCATGCATCTTTTGGTAGACGCGGACGCAGTTTTCTGCAAAACCACATGATATGCATGCAAATGGTGCTTTTGGCAGAACGCGCGCGTGGATTTCTACCAAACGACGTGAAAAGCATGCCGATGCTGCTCTTTTTAACATCCGCACATGGATTTGTGCCAAAGCGCGTTTTAAGCATGCGCATGCATCTTTTGGTAGACGCGGACGCAGTTTTCTGCAAAACCACACGATAGGCATGCAAATGGTGCTTTTGGTAGAACGCGCGCGTGGATTTCTACCAAACGACGTGAAAAGCATGCCGATGCTGCTCTTTTTAGCACCCGCACATGGATTTGCGCCAAAACGCGTTTTAAGCATGCGCATGCATCTTTTGGTAGACGCGGACGCAGTTTTCTGCAAAACCACACGATATGCATGCAAATGGTGCTTTTGGCAGAACGCGCGTGTGGATTTCTACCAAACGACGTGAAAAGCATGCCGATGCTGCTCTTTTTAACATCCGCACATGGATTTGTGCCAAAACGCGTTTTTAGCATGCACATGCATCTTTTGGTAGACGCGGACGCAGTTTTCTGCAAAACCACACGATATGCATGCAAATAGTGATTTTGGCAGAACGCGCGTGTGGATTTCTACCAAACGACGTGAAAAGCATGCCGATGCTGCTCTTTTTAGCACCCGCACATGGATGTGTGCCAAAACGCGTTTTAAGCATGCGCATGCATCTTTTGGTAGATGCGGACGCAGTTTTCTGCAAAACCACACGATATGCATGCAAATGGTGGTTTTGGCAGAACGCGCGCGTGGATTTCTACCAAACGACGTGAAAAGCATGCCGATGCTGCTCTTTTTAGCACCCGCACATGGATTTGTGCCAAAACGCGTTTTAAGCATGCGCATGCATCTTTTGGTAGACGCGGACGCAGTTTTCTGCAAAACCACACGATATGCATGCAAATGGTGCTTTTGGCAGAACGCGCGTGTGGATTTCTACCAAACGACGTGAAAAGCATGCCGATGCTGCTCTTTTTAACATCCGCACATGGATTTGTGCCAAAACGCGTTTTAAGCATGCGCATGCATCTTTTGGTAGACGCGGACGCAGTTTTCTGCAAAACCACACGATAGGCATGCAAATGGTGCTTTGGGCAGAACGCACGCGTGGATTTCTACCAAACGACGTGAAAAGCATGCCGATGCTGCTCTTTTTAACATCCGCACATGGATTTGTGCCAAAACGCGTTTTAAGCATGCGCATGCATCTTTTGGTAGACGCGGACGCAGTTTTCTGCAAAACCACACAATATGCATGCAAATGGTGCTTTTGGCAGAACGCGCGCGTGGATTTCTACCAAACGACGTGAAAAGCATGCCGATGCTGCTCTTTTTAACATTCGCACATGGATTTGTGCCAAAGCGCGTTTTAAGCATGCGCATGCATCTTTTGGTAGACGCGGACGCAGTTTTCTGCAAAACCACACGATAGGCATGCAAATGGTGCTTTTGGCAGAACGCGCGCGTGGATTTCTACCAAACGACGTGAAAAGCATGCCGATGCTGCTCTTTTTAGCACCCGCACATGGATTTGTGCCAAAACGCGTTTTAAGCATGCGCATGCATCTTTTGGTAGACGCGGACGCAGTTTTCTGCAAAACCACACGATAGGCATGCAAATGGTGCTTTTGGCAGAACGCACGCGTGGATTTCTACCAAACGACGTGAAAAGCATGCCGATGCTGCTCTTTTTAACATCCGCACATGGATTTGTGCAATAACGCGTTTTAAGCATGCGCATGCATCTTTTGGTAGACGCGGACGCAGTTTTCTGCAAAACCACACGATATGCATGCAAATGGTGCTTTTGGCAGAACGCGCGCGTGGATTTCTACCAAACGACGTGAAAAGCATGCCGATGCTGCTCTTTTTAACATCCGCACATGGATTTGTGCCAAAGCGCGTTTTAAGCATGCGCATGCATCTTTTGGTAGACGCGGACGCAGTTTTCTGCAAAACCACACGATATGCATGCAAATGGTGCTTTTGGCAGAACGCGCGTGTGGATTTCTACCAAACGACGTGAAAAGCATGCCGATGCTGCTCTTTTTAACATCCGCACATGGATTTGTGCCAAAGCGCGTTTTAAGCATGCGCATGCATCTTTTGGTAGACGCGGACGCAGTTTTCTGCAAAACCACACGATATGCA
Organism: Dermacentor variabilis; assembly: GCF_050947875.1. Classification (NCBI taxonomy): domain Eukaryota; kingdom Metazoa; phylum Arthropoda; class Arachnida; order Ixodida; family Ixodidae; genus Dermacentor; species Dermacentor variabilis. The sequence goes on along the minus strand of NW_027460409.1, from coordinate 60,269 downwards.
TGCAAATGGTGCTTTTGGCAGAACGCGCGTGTGGATTTCTACCAAACGACGTGAAAAGCATGCCGATGCTGCTCTTTTTAACATCCGCACATGGATTTGTGCCAAAACGCGTTTTTAGCATGCACATGCATCTTTTGGTAGACGCGGACGCAGTTTTCTGCAAAACCACACGATATGCATGCAAATGGTGCTTTTGGGAGAACGCGCGTGTGGATTTCTACCAAACGACGTGAAAAGCATGCCGATGCTGCTCTTTTTAGCACCCGCACATGGATTTGTGCCAAAACGCGTTTTAAGCATGCGCATGCATCTTTTGGTAGATGCGGACGCAGTTTTCTGCAAAACCACACGATATGCATGCAAATGGTGGTTTTGGCAGAACGCGCGCGTGGATTTCTACCAAACGACGTGAAAAGCATGCCGATGCTGCTCTTTTTAACATCCGCACATGGATTTGTGCCAAAACGCGTTTTAAGCATGCGCATGCATCTTTTGGTAGACGCCGACGCAGTTTTCTGCAAAACCACACGATATGCATGCAAATGGTGCTTTTGGCAGAACGCGCGCGTGGATTTCTACCAAACGACGTGAAAAGCATGCCGATGCTGCTCTTTTTAACATCCGCACATGGATTTGTGCCAAAACGCGTTTTTAGCATGCACATGCATCTTTTGGTAGACGCGGACGCAGTTTTCTGCAAAACCACACGATATGCATGCAAATGGTGCTTTTGGCAGAACGCGCGTGTGGATTTCTACCAAACGACGTGAAAAGCATGCCGATGCTGCTCTTTTTAGCACCCGCACATGGATTTGTGCCAAAACGCGTTTTAAGCATGCGCATGCATCTTTTGGTAGATGCGGACGCAGTTTTCTGCAAAACCACACGATATGCATGCAAATGGTGCTTTTGGCAGAACGCGCGCGTGGATTTCTACAAACGACGTGAAAAGCATGCCGATGCTGCTCTTTTTAACATCCGCACATGGATTTGTGCCAAAACGCGTTTTAAGCATGCGCATGCATCTTTTGGTAGACGCGGACGCAGTTTTCTGCAAAACCACACGATAGGCATGCAAATGGTGCTTTTGGCAGAACGCACGCGTGGATTTCTACCAAACGACGTGAAAAGCATGCCGATGCTGCTCTTTTTAACATCCGCACATGGATTTCTGCAAAAACGCGGTTTAAGCATGGTCATGCATCTTTTGGTAGACGCGGACGCAGTTTTCTGCAAAACCACACGATATGCATGCAAATGGTGCTTTTGGCAGAACGCGCGCGTGGATTTCTACCAAACGACGTGAAAAGCATGCCGATGCTGCTCTTTTTAACATCCGCACATGGATTTGTGCCAAAACGCGTTTTAAGCATGCGCATGCATCTTTTGGTAGACGCGGACGCAGTTTTCTGCAAAACCACACGATAGGCATGCAAATGGTGCTTTTGGCAGAACGCACGCGTGGATTTCTACCAAACGACGTGAAAAGCATGCCGATGCTGCTCTTTTTAACATCCGCACATGGATTTGTGCAAAAACGCGGTTTAAGCATGGTCATGCATCTTTTGGTAGACGCGGACGCAGTTTTCTGCAAAACCACACGATATGCATGCAAATGGTGCTTTTGGCAGAACGCGCGCGTGGATTTCTACCAAACGACGTGAAAAGCATGCCGATGCTGCTCTTTTTAACATCCGCACATGGATTTGTGCCAAAGCGCGTTTTAAGCATGCGCATGCATCTTTTGGTAGACGCGGACGCAGTTTTCTGCAAAACCACACGATATGCATGCAAATGGTGCTTTTGGCAGAACGCGCGTGTGGATTTCTACCAAACGACGTGAAAAGCATGCCGATGCTGCTCTTTTTAACATCCGCACATGGATTTGTGCCAAAGCGCGTTTTAAGCATGCGCATGCATCTTTTGGTAGACGCGGACACAGTTTTCTGCAAAACCACACGATATGCATGCAAATGGTGCTTTTGGCAGAACGCGCGTGTGGATTTCTACCAAACGACGTGAAAAGCATGCCGATGCTGCTCTTTTTAGCACCCGCACATGGATTTGTGCCAAAACGCGTTTTAAGCATGCGCATGCATCTTTTGGTAGACGCGGACGCAGTTTTCTGCAAAACCACACGATATGCATGCAAATGGTGCTTTTGGCAGAACGCGCGCGTGGATTTCTACCAAACGACGTGAAAAGCATGCCGATGCTGCTCTTTTTAACATCCGCACATGGATTTGTGCCAAAACGCGTTTTTAGCATGCACATGCATCTTTTGGTAGACGCGGACGCAGTTTTCTGCAAAACCACACGATATGCATGCAAATGGTGCTTTTGGCAGAACGCGCGTGTGGATTTCTACCAAACGACGTGAAAAGCATGCCGATGCTGCTCTTTTTAGCACCCGCACATGGATTTGTGCCAAAACGCGTTTTAAGCATGCGCATGCATCTTTTGGTAGATGCGGACGCAGTTATCTGCAAAACCACACGATAGGCATGCAAATGGTGCTTTTGGCAGAACGCGCGCGTGGATTTCTACCAAACGACGTGAAAAGCATGCCGATGCTGCTCTTTTTAACATCCGCACATGGATTTGTGCCAAAACGCGTTTTAAGCATGCGCATGCATCTTTTGGTAGACGCGGACGCAGTTTTCTGCAAAACCACACGATAGGCATGCAAATGGTGCTTTTGGCAGAACGCACGCGTGGATTTCTACCAAACGACGTGAAAAGCATGCCGATGCTGCTGTTTTTAACATCCGCACATGGATTTGTGCAAAAACGCGGTTTAAGCATGGTCATGCATCTTTTGGTAGACGCGGACGCAGTTTTCTGCAAAACCACACGATATGCATGCAAATGGTGCTTTTGGCAGAACGCGCGCGTGGATTTCTACCAAACGACGTGAAAAGCATGCCGATGCTGCTCTTTTTAACATCCGCACATGGATTTGTGCCAAAGCGCGTTTTAAGCATGCGCATGCATCTTTTGGTAGACGCGGACGCAGTTTTCTGCAAAACCACACGATATGCATGCAAATGGTGCTTTTGGCAGAACGCGCGTGTGGATTTCTACCAAACGACGTGAAAAGCATGCCGATGCTGCTCTTTTTAACATCCGCACATGGATTTGTGCCAAAGCGCGTTTTAAGCATGCGCATGCATCTTTTGGTAGACGCGGACACAGTTTTCTGCAAAACCACACGATATGCATGCAAATGGTGCTTTTGGCAGAACGCGCGTGTGGATTTCTACCAAACGACGTGAAAAGCATGCCGATGCTGCTCTTTTTAACATCCGCACATGGATTTGTGCCAAAACGCGTTTTTAGCATGCACATGCATCTTTTGGTAGACGCGGACGCAGTTTTCTGCAAAACCACACGATATGCATGCAAATGGTGCTTTTGGCAGAACGCGCGTGTGGATTTCTACCAAACGACGTGAAAAGCATGCCGATGCTGCTCTTTTTAGCACCCGCACATGGATTTGTGCCAAAACGCGTTTTAAGCATGCGCATGCATCTTTTGGTAGACGCGGACGCAGTTTTCTGCAAAACCACACGATATGCATGCAAATGGTGCTTTTGGCAGAACGCGCGCGTGGATTTCTACCAAACGACGTGAAAAGCATGCCGATGCTGCTCTTTTTAACATCCGCACATGGATTTGTGCCAAAACGCGTTTTTAGCATGCACATGCATCTTTTGGTAGACGCGGACGCAGTTTTCTGCAAAACCACACGATATGCATGCAAATGGTGCTTTTGGCAGAACGCGCGTGTGGATTTCTACCAAACGACGTGAAAAGCATGCCGATGCTGCTCTTTTTAGCACCCGCACATGGATTTGTGCCAAAACGCGTTTTAAGCATGCGCATGCATCTTTTGGTAGACACGGACGCAGTTTTCTGCAAAACCACACGATATGCATGCAAATGGTGCTTTTGGCAGAACGCGCGTGTGGATTTCTACCAAACGACGTGAAAAGCATGCCGATGCTGCTCTTTTTAACATCCGCACATGGATTTGTGCCAAAACGCGTTTTAAGCATGCGCATGCATCTTTTGGTAGACGCGGACGCAGTTTTCTGCAAAACCACACGATAGGCATGCAAATGGTGCTTTTGGCAGAACGCGCGCGTGGATTTCTACCAAACGACGTGAAAAGCATGCCGATGCTGCTCTTTTTAACATCCGCACATGGATTTGTGCCAAAACGCGTTTTTAGCATGCACATGCATCTTTTGGTAGACGCGGACGCAGTTTTCTGCAAAACCACACGATATGCATGCAAATGGTGCTTTTGGCAGAACGCGCGCGTGGATTTCTACCAAACGACGTGAAAAGCATGCCGATGCTGCTTTTTTTAACATCCGCACATGGATTTGTGCCAAAACGCGTTTTAAGCATGCGCATGCATCTTTTGGTAGACGCGGACGCAGTTTTCTGCAAAACCACACGATATGCATGCAAATGGTGCTTTTGGCAGAACGCGCGTGTGGATTTCTACCAAACGACGTGAAAAGCATGCCGATGCTGCTCTTTTTAACATCCGCACATGGATTTGTGCCAAAACGCGTTTTTAGCATGCACATGCATCTTTTGGTAGACGCGGACGCAGTTTTCTGCAAAACCACACGATATGCATGCAAATGGTGCTTTTGGCAGAACGCGCGTGTGGATTTCTACCAAACGACGTGAAAAGCATGCCGATGCTGCTCTTTTTAGCACCCGCACATGGATTTGTGCCAAAACGCGTTTTAAGCATGCGCATGCATCTTTTGGTAGATGCGGACGCAGTTTTCTGCAAAACCACACGATATGCATGCAAATGGTGGTTTTGGCAGAACGCGCGCGTGGATTTCTACCAAACGACGTGAAAAGTATGCCGATGCTGCTCTTTTTAACATCCGCACATGGATTTGTGCCAAAACGCGTTTTAAGCATGCGCATGCATCTTTTGGTAGACGCGGACGCAGTTTTCTGCAAAACCACACGATATGCATGCAAATGGTGCTTTTGGCAGAACGCGCGTGTGGATTTCTACCAAACGACGTGAAAAGCATGCCGATGCTGCTCTTTTTAGCACCCGCACATGGATTTGTGCCAAAACGCGTTTTAAGCATGCGCATGCATCTTTTGGTAGACGCGGACGCAGTTTTCTGCAAAACCACACGATATGCATGCAAATGGTGCTTTTGGCAGAACGCGCGTGTGGATTTCTACCAAACGACGTGAAAAGCATGCCGATGCTGCTCTTTTTAACATCCGCACATGGATTTGTGCCAAAACGCGTTTTAAGCATGCGCATGCATCTTTTGGTAGACGCGGACGCAGTTTTCTGCAAAACCACACGATAGGCATGCAAATGGTGCTTTTGGCAGAACGCGCGCGTGGATTTCTACCAAACGACGTGAAAAGCATGCCTATGCTGCTCTTTTTAACATCCGCACATGGATTTGTGCCAAAACGCGTTTTAAGCATGCGCATGCATCTTTTGGTAGACGCGGACGCAGTTTTCTGCAAAACCACACGATATGCATGCAAATGGTGCTTTTGGCAGAACGCGCGCGTGGATTTCTACCAAACGACGTGAAAAGCATGCCGATGCTGCTCTTTTTAGCACCCGCACATGGATTTGTGCCAAAACGCGTTTTAAGCATGCGCATGCATCTTTTGGTAGACACGGACGCAGTTTTCTGCAAAACCACACGATATGCATGCAAATGGTGCTTTTGGCAGAACGCGCGTGTGGATTTCTACCAAACGACGTGAAAAGCATGCCGATGCTGCTCTTTTTAACATCCGCACATGGATTTGTGCCAAAACGCGTTTTAAGCATGCGCATGCATCTTTTGGTAGACGCGGACGCAGTTTTCTGCAAAACCACACGATAGGCATGCAAATGGTGCTTTTGGCAGAACGCGCGCGTGGATTTCTACCAAACGACGTGAAAAGCATGCCGATGCTGCTCTTTTTAACATCCGCACATGGATTTGTGCCAAAACGCGTTTTAAGCATGCGCATGCATCTTTTGGTAGACGCGGACGCAGTTTTCTGCAAAACCACACGATATGCATGCAAATGGTGCTTTTGGCAGAACGCGCGTGTGGATTTCTACCAAACGACGTGAAAAGCATGCCGATGCTGCTCTTTTTAACATCCGCACATGGATTTGTGCCAAAACGCGTTTTTAGCATGCACATGCATCTTTTGGTAGACGCGGACGCAGTTTTCTGCAAAACCACACGATATGCATGCAAATGGTGCTTTTGGCAGAACGCGCGTGTGGATTTCTACCAAACGACGTGAAAAGCATGCCGATGCTGCTCTTTTTAGCACCCGCACATGGATTTGTGCCAAAACGCGTTTTAAGCATGCGCATGCATCTTTTGGTAGACGCGGACGCAGTTTTCTGCAAAACCACACGATATGCATGCAAATGGTGCTTTTGGCAGAACGCGCGTGTGGATTTCTACCAAACGACGTGAAAAGCATGCCGATGCTGCTCTTTTTAACATCCGCACATGGATTTGTGCCAAAACGCGTTTTAAGCATGCGCATGCATCTTTTGGTAGACGCGGACGCAGTTTTCTGCAAAACCACACGATAGGCATGCAAATGGTGCTTTTGGCAGAACGCGCGCGTGGATTTCTACCAAACGACGTGAAAAGCATGCCGATGCTGCTCTTTTTAACATCCGCACATGGATTTGTGCCAAAACGCGTATTAAGCATGCGCAGGCATCTTTTGGTAGACGCGGACGCAGTTTTCTGCAAAACCACACGATATGCATGCAAATGGTGCTTTTGGCAGAACGCGCGCGTGGATTTCTACCAAACGACGTGAAAAGCATGCCGATGCTGCTCTTTTTAACATCCGCACATGGATTTGTGCCAAAACGCGTTTTAAGCATGCGCATGCATCTTTTGGTAGACGCGGACGCAGTTTTCTGCAAAACCACACGATAGGCATGCAAATGGTGCTTTTGGCAGAACGCACGCGTGGATTTCTACCAAACGACGTGAAAAGCATGCCGATGCTGCTCTTTTTAACATCCGCACATGGATTTGTGCAAAAACGCGTTTTAAGCATGCGCATGCATCTTTTGGTAGACGCGGACGCAGTTTTCTGCAAAACCACACGATATGCATGCAAATGGTGCTTTTGGCAGAACGCGCGCGTGGATTTCTACCAAACGACGTGAAAAGCATGCCGATGCTGCTCTTTTTAACATCCGCACATGGATTTGTGCCAAAGCGCGTTTTAAGCATGCGCATGCATCTTTTGGTAGACGCGGACGCAGTTTTCTGCAAAACCACACGATATGCATGCAAATGGTGCTTTTGGCAGAACGCGCGTGTGGATTTCTACCAAACGACGTGAAAAGCATGCCGATGCTGCTCTTTTTAACATCCGCACATGGATTTGTGCCAAAGCGCGTTTTAAGCATGCGCATGCATCTTTTGGTAGACGCGGACGCAGTTTTCTGCAAAACCACACGATATGCATGCAAATGGTGCTTTTGGCAGAACGCGCGTGTGGATTTCTACCAAACGACGTGAAAAGCATGCCGATGCTGCTCTTTTTAACATCCGCACATGGATTTGTGCCAAAACGCGTTTTTAGCATGCACATGCATCTTTTGGTAGACGCGGACGCAGTTTTCTGCAAAACCACACGATATGCATGCAAATGGTGCTTTTGGGAGAACGCGCGTGTGGATTTCTACCAAACGACGTGAAAAGCATGCCGATGCTGCTCTTTTTAGCACCCGCACATGGATTTGTGCCAAAACGCGTTTTAAGCATGCGCATGCATCTTTTGGTAGATGCGGACGCAGTTTTCTGCAAAACCACACGATATGCATGCAAATGGTGGTTTTGGCAGAACGCGCGCGTGGATTTCTACCAAACGACGTGAAAAGCATGCCGATGCTGCTCTTTTTAACATCCGCACATGGATTTGTGCCAAAACGCGTTTTAAGCATGCGCATGCATCTTTTGGTAGACGCCGACGCAGTTTTCTGCAAAACCACACGATATGCATGCAAATGGTGCTTTTGGCAGAACGCGCGCGTGGATTTCTACCAAACGACGTGAAAAGCATGCCGATGCTGCTCTTTTTAACATCCGCAGATGGATTTGTGCCAAAACGCGTTTTTAGCATGCACATGCATCTTTTGGTAGACGCGGACGCAGTTTTCTGCAAAACCACACGATATGCATGCAAATGGTGCTTTTGGCAGAACGCGCGTGTGGATTTCTACCAAACGACGTGAAAAGCATGCCGATGCTGCTCTTTTTAGCACCCGCACATGGATTTGTGCCAAAACGCGTTTTAAGCATGCGCATGCATCTTTTGGTAGACGCGGACGCAGTTTTCTGCAAAACCACACGATATGCATGCAAATGGTGCTTTTGGCAGAACGCGCGTGTGGATTTCTACCAAACGACGTGAAAAGCATGCCGATGCTGCTCTTTTTAACATCCGCACATGGATTTGTGCCAAAACGCGTTTTAAGCATGCGCATGCATCTTTTGGTAGACGCGGACGCAGTTTTCTGCAAAACCACACGATAGGCATGCAAATGGTGCTTTTGGCAGAACGCGCGCGTGGATTTCTACCAAACGACGTGAAAAGCATGCCGATGCTGGTCTTTTTAACATCCGCACATGGATTTGTGCCAAAACGCGTTTTAAGCATGCGCATGCATCTTTTGGTAGACGCGGACGCAGTTTTCTGCAAAACCACATGATATGCATGCAAATGGTGCTTTTGGCAGAACGCGCGCGTGGATTTCTACCAAACGACGTGAAAAGCATGCCGATGCTGCTCTTTTTAACATCCGCACATGGATTTGTGCCAAAGCGCGTTTTAAGCATGCGCATGCATCTTTTGGTAGACGCGGACGCAGTTTTCTGCAAAACCACACGATAGGCATGCAAATGGTGCTTTTGGCAGAACGCGTGCGTGGATTTCTACCAAACGACGTGAAAAGCATGCCGATGCTGCTCTTTTTAGCACCCGCACATGGATTTGCGCCAAAACGCGTTTTAAGCATGCGCATGCATCTTTTGGTAGACGCGGACGCAGTTTTCTGCAAAACCACACGATATGCATGCAAATGGTGCTTTTGGCAGAACGCGCGTGTGGATTTCTACCAAACGACGTGAAAAGCATGCCGATGCTGCTCTTTTTAACATCCGCACATGGATTTGTGCCAAAACGCGTTTTTAGCATGCACATGCATCTTTTGGTAGACGCGGACGCAGTTTTCTGCAAAACCACACGATATGCATGCAAATAGTGATTTTGGCAGAACGCGCGTGTGGATTTCTACCAAACGACGTGAAAAGCATGCCGATGCTGCTCTTTTTAGCACCCGCACATGGATGTGTGCCAAAACGCGTTTTAAGCATGCGCATGCATCTTTTGGTAGATGCGGACGCAGTTTTCTGCAAAACCACACGATATGCATGCAAATGGTGGTTTTGGCAGAACGCGCGCGTGGATTTCTACCAAACGACGTGAAAAGCATGCCGATGCTGCTCTTTTTAGCACCCGCACATGGATTTGTGCCAAAACGCGTTTTAAGCATGCGCATGCATCTTTTGGTAGACGCGGACGCAGTTTTCTGCAAAACCACACGATATGCATGCAAATGGTGCTTTTGGCAGAACGCGCGTGTGGATTTCTACCAAACGACGTGAAAAGCATGCCGATGCTGCTCTTTTTAACATCCGCGCATGGATTTGTGCCAAAACGCGTTTTAAGCATGCGCATGCATCTTTTGGTAGACGCGGACGCAGTTTTCTGCAAAACCACACGATAGGCATGCAAATGGTGCTTTGGGCAGAACGCACGCGTGGATTTCTACCAAACGACGTGAAAAGCATGCCGATGCTGCTCTTTTTAACATCCGCACATGGATTTGTGCCAAAACGCGTTTTAAGCATGCGCATGCATCTTTTGGTAGACGCGGACGCAGTTTTCTGCAAAACCACACAATATGCATGCAAATGGTGCTTTTGGCAGAACGCGCGCGTGGATTTCTACCAAACGACGTGAAAAGCATGCCGATGCTGCTCTTTTTAACATCCGCACATGGATTTGTGCCAAAGCGCGTTTTAAGCATGCGCATGCATCTTTTGGTAGACGCGGACGCAGTTTTCTGCAAAACCACACGATAGGCATGCAAATGGTGCTTTTGGCAGAACGCGCGCGTGGATTTCTACCAAACGACGTGAAAAGCATGCCGATGCTGCTCTTTTTAGCACCCGCACATGGATTTGTGCCAAAACGCGTTTTAAGCATGCGCATGCATCTTTTGGTAGACGCGGACGCAGTTTTCTGCAAAACCACACGATAGGCATGCAAATGGTGCTTTTGGCAGAACGCACGCGTGGATTTCTACCAAACGACGTGAAAAGCATGCCGATGCTGCTCTTTTTAACATCCGCACATGGATTTGTGCAATAACGCGTTTTAAGCATGCGCATGCATCTTTTGGTAGACGCGGACGCAGTTTTCTGCAAAACCACACGATATGCATGCAAATGGTGCTTTTGGCAGAACGCGCGCGTGGATTTCTACCAAACGACGTGAAAAGCATGCCGATGCTGCTCTTTTTAACATCCGCACATGGATTTGTGCCAAAGCGCGTTTTAAGCATGCGCATGCATCTTTTGGTAGACGCGGACGCAGTTTTCTGCAAAACCACACGATATGCATGCAAATGGTGCTTTTGGCAGAACGCGCGTGTGGATTTCTACCAAACGACGTGAAAAGCATGCCGATGCTGCTCTTTTTAACATCCGCACATGGATTTGTGCCAAAGCGCGTTTTAAGCATGCGCATGCATCTTTTGGTAGACGCGGACGCAGTTTTCTGCAAAACCACACGATATGCATGCAAATGGTGCTTTTGGCAGAACGCGCGTGTGGATTTCTACCAAACGACGTGAAAAGCATGCCGATGCTGCTCTTTTTAACATCCGCACATGGATTTGTGCCAAAACGCGTTTTTAGCATGCACATGCATCTTTTGGTAGACGCGGACGCAGTTTTCTGCAAAACCACACGATATGCATGCAAATGGTGCTTTTGGGAGAACGCGCGTGTGGATTTCTACCAAACGACGTGAAAAGCATGCCGATGCTGCTCTTTTTAGCACCCGCACATGGATTTGTGCCAAAACGCGTTTTAAGCATGCGCATGCATCTTTTGGTAGATGCGGACGCAGTTTTCTGCAAAACCACACGATATGCATGCAAATGGTGGTTTTGGCAGAACGCGCGCGTGGATTTCTACCAAACGACGTGAAAAGCATGCCGATGCTGCTCTTTTTAACATCCGCACATGGATTGGTGCCAAAACGCGTTTTAAGCATGCGCATGCATCTTTTGGTAGACGCGGACGCAGTTTTCTGCAAAACCACACGATATGCATGCAAATAGTGCTTTTGGCAGAACGCGCGTGTGGATTTCTACCAAACGACGTGAAAAGCATGCCGATGCTGCTCTTTTTAGCACCCGCACATGGATTTGTGCCAAAACGCGTTTTAAGCATGCGCATGCATCTTTTGGTAGACGCCGACGCAGTTTTCTGCAAAACCACACGATATGCATGCAAATGGTGCTTTTGGCAGAACGCGCGCGTGGATTTCTACCAAACGACGTGAAAAACATGCCGATGCTGCTCTTTTTAACATCCGCACATGGATTTGTGCCAAAACGCGTTTTTAGCATGCACATGCATCTTTTGGTAGACGCGGACGCAGTTTTCTGCAAAACCACACGATATGCATGCAAATGGTGCTTTTGGCAGAACGCGCGTGTGGATTTCTACCAAACGACGTGAAAAGCATGCCGATGCTGCTCTTTTTAGCACCCGCACATGGATTTGTGCCAAAACGCGTTTTAAGCATGCGCATGCATCTTTTGGTAGACGCGGACGCAGTTTTCTGCAAAACCACACGATATGCATGCAAATGGTGCTTTTGGCAGAACGCGCGTGTGGATTTCTACCAAACGACGTGAAAAGCATGCCGATGCTGCTCTTTTTAACATCCGCACATGGATTTGTGCCAAAACGCGTTTTAAGCATGCGCATGCATCTTTTGGTAGACGCGGACGCAGTTTTCTGCAAAACCACACGATAGGCATGCAAATGGTGCTTTTGGCAGAACGCGCGCGTGGATTTCTACCAAACGACGTGAAAAGCATGCCGATGCTGGTCTTTTTAACATCCGCACATGGATTTGTGCCAAAACGCGTTTTAAGCATGCGCATGCATCTTTTGGTAGACGCGGACGCAGTTTTCTGCAAAACCACACGATATGCATGCAAATGGTGCTTTTGGCAGAACGCGCGCGTGGATTTCTACCAAACGACGTGAAAAGCATGCCGATGCTGCTCTTTTTAACATCCGCACATGGATTTGTGCCAAAGCGCGTTTTAAGCATGCGCTTGCATCTTTTGGTAGACGCGGACGCAGTTTTCTGCAAAACCACACGATAGGCATGCAAATGGTGCTTTTGGCAGAACGCGCGCGTGGATTTCTACCAAACGACGTGAAAAGCATGCCGATGCTGCTCTTTTTAGCACCCGCACATGGATTTGTGCCAAAACGCGTTTTAAGTATGCGCATGCATCTTTTGGTAGACGCGGACGCAGTTTTCTGCAAAACCACACGATATGCATGCAAATGGTGCTTTTGGCAGAACGCGCGTGTGGATTTCTACCAAACGACGTGAAAAGCATGCCGATGCTGCTCTTTTTAACATCCGCACATGGATTTGTGCCAAAACGCGTTTTTAGCATGCACATGCATCTTTTGGTAGACGCGGACGCAGTTTTCTGCAAAACCACACGATATGCATGCAAATAGTGCTTTTGGCAGAACGCGCGTGTGGATTTCTACCAAACGACGTGAAAAGCATGCCGATGCTGCTCTTTTTAGCACCCGCACATGGATTTGTGCCAAAACGCGTTTTAAGCATGCGCATGCATCTTTTGGTAGATGCGGACGAAGTTTTCTGCAAAACCACACGATATGCATGCAAATGGTGGTTTTGGCAGAACGCGCGCGTGGATTTCTACCAAACGACGTGAAAAGCATGCCGATGCTGCTCTTTTTAGCACCCGCACATGGATTTGTGCCAAAACGCGTTTTAAGCATGCGCATGCATCTTTTGGTAGACGCGGACGCAGTTTTCTGCAAAACCACACGATATGCATGCAAATGGTGCTTTTGGCAGAACGCGCGTGTGGATTTCTACCAAACGACGTGAAAAGCATGCCGATGCTGCTCTTTTTAACATCCGCACATGGATTTGTGCCAAAACGCGTTTTAAGCATGCGCATGCATCTTTTGGTAGACGCGGACGCAGTTTTCTGCAAAACCACACGATAGGCATGCAAATGGTGCTTTGGGCAGAACGCACGCGTGGATTTCTACCAAACGACGTGAAAAGCATGCCGATGCTGCTCTTTTTAACATCCGCACATGGATTTGTGCCAAAACGCGTTTTAAGCATGCGCATGCATCTTTTGGTAGACGCGGACGCAGTTTTCTGCAAAACCACACAATATGCATGCAAATGGTGCTTTTGGCAGAACGCGCGCGTGGATTTCTACCAAACGACGTGAAAAGCATGCCGATGCTGCTCTTTTTAACATCCGCACATGGATTTGTGCCAAAGCGCGTTTTAAGCATGCGCATGCATCTTTTGGTAGACGCGGACGCAGTTTTCTGCAAAACCACACGATAGGCATGCAAATGGTGCTTTTGGCAGAACGCGCGCGTGGATTTCTACCAAACGACGTGAAAAGCATGCCGATGCTGCTCTTTTTAGCACCCGCACATGGATTTGTGCCAAAACGCGTTTTAAGCATGCGCATGCATCTTTTGGTAGACGCGGACGCAGTTTTCTGCAAAACCACACGATATGCATGCAAATGGTGCTTTTGGCAGAACGCGCGCGTGGATTTCTACCAAACGACGTGAAAAGCATGCCGATGCTGCTCTTTTTAGCACCCGCACATGGATTTGTGCCAAAACGCGTTTTAAGCATGCGCATGCATCTTTTGGTAGACGCGGACGCAGTTTTCTGCAAAACCACACGATATGCATGCCAATGGTGCTTTTGGCAGAACGCGCGCGTGGATTTCTACCAAACGACGTGAAAAGCATGCCGATGCTGCTCTTTTTAACATCCGCACATGGATTTGTGCCAAAGCGCGTTTTAAGCATGCGCATGCATCTTTTGGTAGACGCGGACGCAGTTTTCTGCAAAACCACACGATATGCATGCAAATGGTGCTTTTGGCAGAACGCGCAAGTGGATTTCTACCAAACGACGTGAAAAGCATGCCGATGCTGCTCTTTTTAACATCCGCACATGGATTTGTGCCAAAACGCGTTTTTAGCAAGCACATGCATCTTTTGGTAGACGCGGACGCAGTTTTCTGCAAAACCACACGATATGCATGCAAATGGTGCTTTTGGCAGAACGCGCGTGTGGATTTCTACCAAACGACGTGAAAAGCATGCCGATGCTGCTCTTTTTAACATCCGCACATGGATTTGTGCCAAAACGCGTTTTTAGCATGCACATGCATCTTTTGGTAGACGCGGACGCAGTTTTCTGCAAAACCACACGATATGCATGCAAATAGTGCTTTTGGCAGAACGCGCGTGTGGATTTCTACCAAACGACGTGAAAAGCATGCCGATGCTGCTCTTTTTAGCACCCGCACATGGATTTGTGCCAAAACGCGTTTTAAGCATGCGCATGCATCTTTTGGTAGATGCGGACGCAGTTTTCTGCAAAACCACACGATATGCATGCAAATGGTGGTTTTGGCAGAACGCGCGCGTGGATTTCTACCAAACGACGTGAAAAGCATGCCGATGCTGCTCTTTTTAGCACCCGCACATGGATTTGTGCCAAAACGCGTTTTAAGCATGCGCATGCATCTTTTGGTAGACGCGGACGCAGTTTTCTGCAAAACCACACGATATGCATGCAAATGGTGGTTTTGGCAGAACGCGCGCGTGGATTTCTACCAAACGACGTGAAAAGCATGCCGATGCTGCTCTTTTTAGCACCCGCACATGGATTTGTGCCAAAACGCGTTTTAAGCATGCGCATGCATCTTTTGGTAGACGCGGACGCAGTTTTCTGCAAAACCACACGATATGCATGCAAATGGTGCTTTTGGCAGAACGCGCGTGTGGATTTCTACCAAACGACGTGAAAAGCATGCCGATGCTGCTCTTTTTAACATCCGCACATGGATTTGTGCCAAAACGCGTTTTAAGCATGCGCATGCATCTTTTGGTAGACGCGGACGCAGTTTTCTGCAAAACCACACGATAGGCATGCAAATGGTGCTTTTGGCAGAACGCGCGCGTGGATTTCTACCAAACGACGTGAAAAGCATGCCGATGCTGCTCTTTTTAACATCCGCACATGGATTTGTGCCAAAACGCGTTTTAAGCATGCGCATGCATCTTTTGGTAGACGCGGACGCAGTTTTCTGCAAAACCACACGATAGGCATGCAAATGGTGCTTTTGGCAGAACGCACGCGTGGATTTCTACCAAACGACGTGAAAAGCATGCCGATGCTGCTCTTTTTAACATCCGCACATGGATTTGTGCAAAAACGCGGTTTAAGCATGGTCATGCATCTTTTGGTAGACGCGGACGCAGTTTTCTGCAAAACCACACGATATGCATGCAAATGGTGCTTTTGGCAGAACGCGCGCGTGGATTTCTACCAAACGACGTGAAAAGCATGCCGATGCTGCTCTTTTTAACATCCGCACATGGATTTGTGCCAAAGCGCGTTTTAAGCATGCGCATGCATCTTTTGGTAGACGCGGACGCAGTTTTCTGCAAAACCACACGATATGCATGCAAATGGTGCTTTTGGCAGAACGCGCGTGTGGATTTCTACCAAACGACGTGAAAAGCATGCCGATGCTGCTCTTTTTAACATCCGCACATGGATTTGTGCCAAAGCGCGTTTTAAGCATGCGCATGCATCTTTTGGTAGACGCGGACACAGTTTTCTGCAAAACCACACGATATGCATGCAAATGGTGCTTTTGGCAGAACGCGCGTGTGGATTTCTACCAAACGACGTGAAAAGCATGCCGATGCTGCTCTTTTTAACATCCGCACATGGATTTGTGCCAAAACGCGTTTTTAGCATGCACATGCATCTTTTGGTAGACGCGGACGCAGTTTTCTGCAAAACCACACGATATGCATGCAAATGGTGCTTTTGGCAGAACGCGCGTGTGGATTTCTACCAAACGACGTGAAAAGCATGCCGATGCTGCTCTTTTTAGCACCCGCACATGGATTTGTGCCAAAACGCGTTTTAAGCATGCGCATGCATCTTTTGGTAGACGCGGACGCAGTTTTCTGCAAAACCACACGATATGCATGCAAATGGTGCTTTTGGCAGAACGCGCGCGTGGATTTCTACCAAACGACGTGAAAAGCATGCCGATGCTGCTCTTTTTAACATCCGCACATGGATTTGTGCCAAAGCGCGTTTTAAGCATGCGCATGCATCTTTTGGTAGACGCGGACGCAGTTTTCTGCAAAACCACACGATATGCATGCAAATGGTGCTTTTGGCAGAACGCGCGTGTGGATTTCTACCAAACGACGTGAAAAGCATGCCGATGCTGCTCTTTTTAACATCCGCACATGGATTTGTGCCAAAACGCGTTTTAAGCATGCGCATGCATCTTTTGGTAGACGCGGACGCAGTTTTCTGCAAAACCACACGATAGGCATGCAAATGGTGCTTTGGGCAGAACGCACGCGTGGATTTCTACCAAACGACGTGAAAAGCATGCCGATGCTGCTCTTTTTAACATCCGCACATGGATTTGTGCCAAAACGCGTTTTAAGCATGCGCATGCATCTTTTGGTAGACGCGGACGCAGTTTTCTGCAAAACCACACAATATGCATGCAAATGGTGCTTTTCGCAGAACGCGCGCGTGGATTTCTACCAAACGACGTGAAAAGCATGCCGATGCTGCTCTTTTTAACATCCGCACATGGATTTGTGCCAAAGCGCGTTTTAAGCATGCGCATGCATCTTTTGGTAGACGCGGACGCAGTTTTCTGCAAAACCACACGATAGGCATGCAAATGGTGCTTTTGGCAGAACGCGCGCGTGGATTTCTACCAAACGACGTGAAAAGCATGCCGATGCTGCTCTTTTTAGCACCCGCACATGGATTTGTGCCAAAACGCGTTTTAAGCATGCGCATGCATCTTTTGGTAGACGCGGACGCAGTTTTCTGCAAAACCACACGATAGGCATGCAAATGGTGCTTTTGGCAGAACGCACGCGTGGATTTCTACCAAACGACGTGAAAAGCATGCCGATGCTGCTCTTTTTAACATCCGCACATGGATTTGTGCAATAACGCGTTTTAAGCATGCGCATGCATCTTTTGGTAGACGCGGACGCAGTTTTCTGCAAAACCACACGATATGCATGCAAATGGTGCTTTTGGCAGAACGCGCGCGTGGATTTCTACCAAACGACGTGAAAAGCATGCCGATGCTGCTCTTTTTAACATCCGCACATGGATTTGTGCCAAAGCGCGTTTTAAGCATGCGCATGCATCTTTTGGTAGACGCGGACGCAGTTTTCTGCAAAACCACACGATATGCATGCAAATGGTGCTTTTGGCAGAACGCGCGTGTGGATTTCTACCAAACGACGTGAAAAGCATGCCGATGCTGCTCTTTTTAACATCCGCACATGGATTTGTGCCAAAGCGCGTTTTAAGCATGCGCATGCATCTTTTGGTAGACGCGGACGCAGTTTTCTGCAAAACCACACGATATGCATGCAAATGGTGCTTTTGGCAGAACGCGCGTGTGGATTTCTACCAAACGACGTGAAAAGCATGCCGATGCTGCTCTTTTTAACATCCGCACATGTATTTGTGCCAAAACGCGTTTTAAGCATGCGCATGCATCTTTTGGTAGACGCGGACGCAGTTTTCTGCAAAACCACACGATAGGCATGCAAATGGTGCTTTTGGCAGAACGCGCGCGTGGATTTCTACCAAACGACGTGAAAAGCATGCCGATGCTGCTCTTTTTAACATCCGCACATGGATTTGTGCCAAAACGCGTTTTAAGCATGCGCATGCATCTTTTGGTAGACGCGGACGCAGTTTTCTGCAAAACCACACGATAGGCATGCAAATGGTGCTTTTGGCAGAACGCACGCGTGGATTTCTACCAAACGACGTGAAAAGCATGCCGATGCTGCTCTTTTTAACATCCGCACATGGATTTGTGCAAAAACGCGGTTTAAGCATGGTCATGCATCTTTTGGTAGACGCGGACGCAGTTTTCTGCAAAACCACACGATATGCATGCAAATGGTGCTTTTGGCAGAACGCGCGCGTGGATTTCTACCAAACGACGTGAAAAGCATGCCGATGCTGCTCTTTTTAACATCCGCACATGGATTTGTGCCAAAGCGCGTTTTAAGCATGCGCATGCATCTTTTGGTAGACGCGGACGCAGTTTTCTGCAAAACCACACGATATGCATGCAAATGGTGCTTTTGGCAGAACGCGCGTGTGGATTTCTACCAAACGACGTGAAAAGCATGCCGATGCTGCTCTTTTTAACATCCGCACATGGATTTGTGCCAAAACGCGTTTTAAGCATGCGCATGCATCTTTTGGTAGACGCGGACGCAGTTTTCTGCAAAACCACACGATAGGCATGCAAATGGTGCTTTGGGCAGAACGCACGCGTGGATTTCTACCAAACGACGTGAAAAGCATGCCGATGCTGCTCTTTTTAACATCCGCACATGGATTTGTGCCAAAACGCGTTTTAAGCATGCGCATGCATCTTTTGGTAGACGCGGACGCAGTTTTCTGCAAAACCACACAATATGCATGCAAATGGTGCTTTTCGCAGAACGCGCGCGTGGATTTCTACCAAACGACGTGAAAAGCATGCCGATGCTGCTCTTTTTAACATCCGCACATGGATTTGTGCCAAAGCGCGTTTTAAGCATGCGCCTGCATCTTTTGGTAGACGCGGACGCAGTTTTCTGCAAAACCACACGATAGGCATGCAAATGGTGCTTTTGGCAGAACGCGCGCGTGGATTTCTACCAAACGACGTGAAAAGCATGCCGATGCTGCTCTTTTTAGCACCCGCACATGGATTTGTGCCAAAACGCGTTTTAAGCATGCGCATGCATCTTTTGGTAGACGCGGACGCAGTTTTCTGCAAAACCACACGATAGGCATGCAAATGGTGCTTTTGGCAGAACGCACGCGTGGATTTCTACCAAACGACGTGAAAAGCATGCCGATGCTGCTCTTTTTAACATCCGCACATGGATTTGTGCAATAACGCGTTTTAAGCATGCGCATGCATCTTTTGGTAGACGCGGACGCAGTTTTCTGCAAAACCACACGATATGCATGCAAATGGTGCTTTTGGCAGAACGCGCGCGTGGATTTCTACCAAACGACGTGAAAAGCATGCCGATGCTGCTCTTTTTAACATCCGCACATGGATTTGTGCCAAAGCGCGTTTTAAGCATGCGCATGCATCTTTTGGTAGACGCGGACGCAGTTTTCTGCAAAACCACACGATATGCATGCAAATGGTGCTTTTGGCAGAACGCGCGTGTGGATTTCTACCAAACGACGTGAAAAGCATGCCGATGCTGCTCTTTTTAACATCCGCACATGGATTTGTGCCAAAGCGCGTTTTAAGCATGCGCATGCATCTTTTGGTAGACGCGGACGCAGTTTTCTGCAAAACCACACGATATGCATGCAAATGGTGCTTTTGGCAGAACGCGCGTGTGGATTTCTACCAAACGACGTGAAAAGCATGCCGATGCTGCTCTTTTTAACATCCGCACATGGATTTGTGCCAAAACGCGTTTTTAGCATGCACATGCATCTTTTGGTAGACGCGGACGCAGTTTTCTGCAAAACCACACGATATGCATGCAAATGGTGCTTTTGGGAGAACGCGCGTGTGGATTTCTACCAAACGACGTGAAAAGCATGCCGATGCTGCTCTTTTTAGCACCCGCACATGGATTTGTGCCAAAACGCGTTTTAAGCATGCGCATGCATCTTTTGGTAGATGCGGACGCAGTTTTCTGCAAAACCACACGATATGCATGCAAATGGTGGTTTTGGCAGAACGCGCGCGTGGATTTCTACCAAACGACGTGAAAAGCATGCCGATGCTGCTCTTTTTAACATCCGCACATGGATGTGTGCCAAAACGCGTTTTAAGCATGCGCATGCATCTTTTGGTAGATGCGGACGCAGTTTTCTGCAAAACCACACGATATGCATGCAAATGGTGGTTTTGGCAGAACGCGCGCGTGGATTTCTACCAAACGACGTGAAAAGCATGCCGATGCTGCTCTTTTTAGCACCCGCACATGGATTTGTGCCAAAACGCGTTTTAAGCATGCGCATGCATCTTTTGGTAGACGCGGACGCAGTTTTCTGCAAAACCACACGATATGCATGCAAATGGTGCTTTTGGCAGAACGCGCGTGTGGATTTCTACCAAACGACGTGAAAAGCATGCCGATGCTGCTCTTTTTAACATCCGCACATGGATTTGTGCCAAAACGCGTTTTAAGCATGCGCATGCATCTTTTGGTAGACGCGGACGCAGTTTTCTGCAAAACCACACGATAGGCATGCAAATGGTGCTTTGGGCAGAACGCACGCGTGGATTTCTACCAAACGACGTGAAAAGCATGCCGATGCTGCTCTTTTTAACATCCGCACATGGATTTGTGCCAAAACGCGTTTTAAGCATGCGCATGCATCTTTTGGTAGACGCGGACGCAGTTTTCTGCAAAACCACACAATATGCATGCAAATGGTGCTTTTCGCAGAACGCGCGCGTGGATTTCTACCAAACGACGTGAAAAGCATGCCGATGCTGCTCTTTTTAACATCCGCACATGGATTTGTGCCAAAACGCGTTTTAAGCATGCGCATGCATCTTTTGGTAGACGCGGACGCAGTTTTCTGCAAAACCACACGATAGGCATGCAAATGGTGCTTTTGGCAGAACGCGCGCGTGGATTTCTACCAAACGACGTGAAAAGCATGCCGATGCTGCTCTTTTTAACATCCGCACATGGATTTGTGCCAAAACGCGTTTTAAGCATGCGCATGCATCTTTTGGTAGACGCGGACGCAGTTTTCTGCAAAACCACACGATAGGCATGCAAATGGTGCTTTTGGCAGAACGCACGCGTGGATTTCTACCAAACGACGTGAAAAGCATGCCGATGCTGCTCTTTTTAACATCCGCACATGGATTTGTGCAAAAACGCGGTTTAAGCATGGTCATGCATCTTTTGGTAGACGCGGACGCAGTTTTCTGCAAAACCACACGATATGCATGCAAATGGTGCTTTTGGCAGAACGCGCGCGTGGATTTCTACCAAACGACGTGAAAAGCATGCCGATGCTGCTCTTTTTAACATCCGCACATGGATTTGTGCCAAAGCGCGTTTTAAGCATGCGCATGCATCTTTTGGTAGACGCGGACGCAGTTTTCTGCAAAACCACACGATATGCATGCAAATGGTGCTTTTGGCAGAACGCGCGTGTGGATTTCTACCAAACGACGTGAAAAGCATGCCGATGCTGCTCTTTTTAACATCCGCACATGGATTTGTGCCAAAGCGCGTTTTAAGCATGCGCATGCATCTTTTGGTAGACGCGGACGCAGTTTTCTGCAAAACCACACGATATGCATGCAAATGGTGCTTTTGGCAGAACGCGCGTGTGGATTTCTACCAAACGACGTGAAAAGCATGCCGATGCTGCTCTTTTTAACATCCGCACATGGATTTGTGCCAAAACGCGTTTTTAGCATGCACATGCATCTTTTGGTAGACGCGGACGCAGTTTTCTGCAAAACCACACGATATGCATGCAAATGGTGCTTTTGGGAGAACGCGCGTGTGGATTTCTACCAAACGACGTGAAAAGCATGCCGATGCTGCTCTTTTTAGCACCCGCACATGGATTTGTGCCAAAACGCGTTTTAAGCATGCGCATGCATCTTTTGGTAGATGCGGACGCAGTTTTCTGCAAAACCACACGATATGCATGCAAATGGTGGTTTTGGCAGAACGCGCGCGTGGATTTCTACCAAACGACGTGAAAAGCATGCCGATGCTGCTCTTTTTAACATCCGCACATGGATTTGTGCCAAAACGCGTTTTAAGCATGCGCATGCATCTTTTGGTAGACGCCGACGCAGTTTTCTGCAAAACCACACGATATGCATGCAAATGGTGCTTTTGGCAGAACGCGCGCGTGGATTTCTACCAAACGACGTGAAAAGCATGCCGATGCTGCTCTTTTTAACATCCGCACATGGATTTGTGCCAAAACGCGTTTTTAGCATGCACATGCATCTTTTGGTAGACGCGGACGCAGTTTTCTGCAAAACCACACGATATGCATGCAAATGGTGCTTTTGGCAGAACGCGCGTGTGGATTTCTACCAAACGACGTGAAAAGCATGCCGATGCTGCTCTTTTTAGCACCCGCACATGGATTTGTGCCAAAACGCGTTTTAAGCATGCGCATGCATCTTTTGGTAGATGCGGACGCAGTTTTCTGCAAAACCACACGATATGCATGCAAATGGTGGTTTTGGCAGAACGCGCGCGTGGATTTCTACCAAACGACGTGAAAAGCATGCCGATGCTGCTCTTTTTAGCACCCGCACATGGATTTGTGCCAAAACGCGTTTTAAGCATGCGCATGCATCTTTTGGTAGACGCGGACGCAGTTTTCTGCAAAACCACACGATATGCATGCAAATGGTGCTTTTGGCAGAACGCGCGTGTGGATTTCTACCAAACGACGTGAAAAGCATGCCGATGCTGCTCTTTTTAACATCCGCACATGGATTTGTGCCAAAACGCGTTTTAAGCATGCGCATGCATCTTTTGGTAGACGCGGACGCAGTTTTCTGCAAAACCACACGATAGGCATGCAAATGGTGCTTTTGGCAGAACGCGCGCGTGGATTTCTACCAAACGACGTGAAAAGCATGCCGATGCTGCTCTTTTTAACATCCGCACATGGATTTGTGCCAAAACGCGTTTTAAGCATGCGCATGCATCTTTTGGTAGACGCGGACGCAGTTTTCTGCAAAACCACACGATAGGCATGCAAATGGTGCTTTTGGCAGAACGCACGCGTGGATTTCTACCAAACGACGTGAAAAGCATGCCGATGCTGCTCTTTTTAACATCCGCACATGGATTTGTGCCAAAACGCGTTTTTAGCATGCACATGCATCTTTTGGTAGACGCGGACGCAGTTTTCTGCAAAACCACACGATATGCATGCAAATGGTGCTTTTGGGAGAACGCGCGTGTGGATTTCTACCAAACGACGTGAAAAGCATGCCGCTGCTGCTCTTTTTAGCACCCGCACATGGATTTGTGCCAAAACGCGTTTTAAGCATGCGCATGCATCTTTTGGTAGATGCGGACGCAGTTTTCTGCAAAACCACACGATATGCATGCAAATGGTGGTTTTGGCAGAACGCGCGCGTGGATTTCTACCAAACGACGTGAAAAGCATGCCGATGCTGCTCTTTTTAACATCCGCACATGGATGTGTGCCAAAACGCGTTTTAAGCATGCGCATGCATCTTTTGGTAGATGCGGACGCAGTTTTCTGCAAAACCACACGATATGCATGCAAATGGTGGTTTTGGCAGAACGCGCGCGTGGATTTCTACCAAACGACGTGAAAAGCATGCCGATGCTGCTCTTTTTAGCACCCGCACATGGATTTGTGCCAAAACGCGTTTTAAGCATGCGCATGCATCTTTTGGTAGACGCGGACGCAGTTTTCTGCAAAACCACACGATATGCATGCAAATGGTGCTTTTGGCAGAACGCGCGTGTGGATTTCTACCAAACGACGTGAAAAGCATGCCGATGCTGCTCTTTTTAACATCCGCACATGGATTTGTGCCAAAACGCGTTTTAAGCATGCGCATGCATCTTTTGGTAGACGCGGACGCAGTTTTCTGCAAAACCACACGATAGGCATGCAAATGGTGCTTTGGGCAGAACGCACGCGTGGATTTCTACCAAACGACGTGAAAAGCATGCCGATGCTGCTCTTTTTAACATCCGCACATGGATTTGTGCCAAAACGCGTTTTAAGCATGCGCATGCATCTTTTGGTAGACGCGGACGCAGTTTTCTGCAAAACCACACAATATGCATGCAAATGGTGCTTTTCGCAGAACGCGCGCGTGGATTTCTACCAAACGACGTGAAAAGCATGCCGATGCTGCTCTTTTTAACATCCGCACATGGATTTGTGCCAAAACGCGTTTTAAGCATGCGCATGCATCTTTTGGTAGACGCGGACGCAGTTTTCTGCAAAACCACACGATAGGCATGCAAATGGTGCTTTTGGCAGAACGCGCGCGTGGATTTCTACCAAACGACGTGAAAAGCATGCCGATGCTGCTCTTTTTAACATCCGCACATGGATTTGTGCCAAAACGCGTTTTAAGCATGCGCATGCATCTTTTGGTAGACGCGGACGCAGTTTTCTGCAAAACCACACGATAGGCATGCAAATGGTGCTTTTGGCAGAACGCACGCGTGGATTTCTACCAAACGACGTGAAAAGCATGCCGATGCTGCTCTTTTTAACATCCGCACATGGATTTGTGCAAAAACGCGGTTTAAGCATGGTCATGCATCTTTTGGTAGACGCGGACGCAGTTTTCTGCAAAACCACACGATATGCATGCAAATGGTGCTTTTGGCAGAACGCGCGCGTGGATTTCTACCAAACGACGTGAAAAGCATGCCGATGCTGCTCTTTTTAACATCCGCACATGGATTTGTGCCAAAGCGCGTTTTAAGCATGCGCATGCATCTTTTGGTAGACGCGGACGCAGTTTTCTGCAAAACCACACGATATGCATGCAAATGGTGCTTTTGGCAGAACGCGCGTGTGGATTTCTACCAAACGACGTGAAAAGCATGCCGATGCTGCTCTTTTTAACATCCGCACATGGATTTGTGCCAAAGCGCGTTTTAAGCATGCGCATGCATCTTTTGGTAGACGCGGACGCAGTTTTCTGCAAAACCACACGATATGCATGCAAATGGTGCTTTTGGCAGAACGCGCGTGTGGATTTCTACCAAACGACGTGAAAAGCATGCCGATGCTGCTCTTTTTAACATCCGCACATGGATTTGTGCCAAAACGCGTTTTTAGCATGCACATGCATCTTTTGGTAGACGCGGACGCAGTTTTCTGCAAAACCACACGATATGCATGCAAATGGTGCTTTTGGGAGAACGCGCGTGTGGATTTCTACCAAACGACGTGAAAAGCATGCCGATGCTGCTCTTTTTAGCACCCGCACATGGATTTGTGCCAAAACGCGTTTTAAGCATGCGCATGCATCTTTTGGTAGATGCGGACGCAGTTTTCTGCAAAACCACACGATATGCATGCAAATGGTGGTTTTGGCAGAACGCGCGCGTGGATTTCTACCAAACGACGTGAAAAGCATGCCGATGCTGCTCTTTTTAACATCCGCACATGGATTTGTGCCAAAACGCGTTTTAAGCATGCGCATGCATCTTTTGGTAGACGCCGACGCAGTTTTCTGCAAAACCACACGATATGCATGCAAATGGTGCTTTTGGCAGAACGCGCGCGTGGATTTCTACCAAACGACGTGAAAAGCATGCCGATGCTGCTCTTTTTAACATCCGCACATGGATTTGTGCCAAAACGCGTTTTTAGCATGCACATGCATCTTTTGGTAGACGCGGACGCAGTTTTCTGCAAAACCACACGATATGCATGCAAATGGTGCTTTTGGCAGAACGCGCGTGTGGATTTCTACCAAACGACGTGAAAAGCATGCCGATGCTGCTCTTTTTAGCACCCGCACATGGATTTGTGCCAAAACGCGTTTTAAGCATGCGCATGCATCTTTTGGTAGATGCGGACGCAGTTTTCTGCAAAACCACACGATATGCATGCAAATGGTGGTTTTGGCAGAACGCGCGCGTGGATTTCTACCAAACGACGTGAAAAGCATGCCGATGCTGCTCTTTTTAGCACCCGCACATGGATTTGTGCCAAAACGCGTTTTAAGCATGCGCATGCATCTTTTGGTAGACGCGGACGCAGTTTTCTGCAAAACCACACGATATGCATGCAAATGGTGCTTTTGGCAGAACGCGCGTGTGGATTTCTACCAAACGACGTGAAAAGCATGCCGATGCTGCTCTTTTTAACATCCGCACATGGATTTGTGCCAAAACGCGTTTTAAGCATGCGCATGCATCTTTTGGTAGACGCGGACGCAGTTTTCTGCAAAACCACACGATAGGCATGCAAATGGTGCTTTTGGCAGAACGCGCGCGTGGATTTCTACCAAACGACGTGAAAAGCATGCCGATGCTGCTCTTTTTAACATCCGCACATGGATTTGTGCCAAAACGCGTTTTAAGCATGCGCATGCATCTTTTGGTAGACGCGGACGCAGTTTTCTGCAAAACCACACGATAGGCATGCAAATGGTGCTTTTGGCAGAACGCACGCGTGGATTTCTACCAAACGACGTGAAAAGCATGCCGATGCTGCTCTTTTTAACATCCGCACATGGATTTGTGCAAAAACGCGGTTTAAGCATGGTCATGCATCTTTTGGTAGACGCGGACGCAGTTTTCTGCAAAACCACACGATATGCATGCAAATGGTGCTTTTGGCAGAACGCGCGCGTGGATTTCTACCAAACGACGTGAAAAGCATGCCGATGCTGCTCTTTTTAACATCCGCACATGGATTTGTGCCAAAGCGCGTTTTAAGCATGCGCATGCATCTTTTGGTAGACGCGGACGCAGTTTTCTGCAAAACCACACGATATGCATGCAAATGGTGCTTTTGGCAGAACGCGCGTGTGGATTTCTACCAAACGACGTGAAAAGCATGCCGATGCTGCTCTTTTTAACATCCGCACATGGATTTGTGCCAAAGCGCGTTTTAAGCATGCGCATGCATCTTTTGGTAGACGCGGACACAGTTTTCTGCAAAACCACACGATATGCATGCAAATGGTGCTTTTGGCAGAACGCGCGTGTGGATTTCTACCAAACGACGTGAAAAGCATGCCGATGCTGCTCTTTTTAACATCCGCACATGGATTTGTGCCAAAACGCGTTTTTAGCATGCACATGCATCTTTTGGTAGACGCGGACGCAGTTTTCTGCAAAACCACACGATATGCATGCAAATGGTGCTTTTGGCAGAACGCGCGTGTGGATTTCTACCAAACGACGTGAAAAGCATGCCGATGCTGCTCTTTTTAGCACCCGCACATGGATTTGTGCCAAAACGCGTTTTAAGCATGCGCATGCATCTTTTGGTAGACGCGGACGCAGTTTTCTGCAAAACCACACGATATGCATGCAAATGGTGCTTTTGGCAGAACGCGCGCGTGGATTTCTACCAAACGACGTGAAAAGCATGCCGATGCTGCTCTTTTTAACATCCGCACATGGATTTGTGCCAAAACGCGTTTTTAGCATGCACATGCATCTTTTGGTAGACGCGGACGCAGTTTTCTGCAAAACCACACGATATGCATGCAAATGGTGCTTTTGGCAGAACGCGCGTGTGGATTTCTACCAAACGACGTGAAAAGCATGCCGTCTGCTCTTTTTAGCACCCGCACATGGATTTGTGCCAAAACGCGTTTTAAGCATGCGCATGCATCTTTTGGTAGACACGGACGCAGTTTTCTGCAAAACCACACGATATGCATGCAAATGGTGCTTTTGGCAGAACGCGCGTGTGGATTTCTACCAAACGACGTGAAAAGCATGCCGATGCTGCTCTTTTTAACATCCGCACATGGATTTGTGCCAAAACGCGTTTTAAGCATGCGCATGCATCTTTTGGTAGACGCGGACGCAGTTTTCTGCAAAACCACACGATAGGCATGCAAATGGTGCTTTTGGCAGAACGCGCGCGTGGATTTCTACCAAACGACGTGAAAAGCATGCCGATGCTGCTCTTTTTAACATCCGCACATGGATTTGTGCCAAAACGCGTTTTTAGCATGCACATGCATCTTTTGGTAGACGCGGACGCAGTTTTCTGCAAAACCACACGATATGCATGCAAATGGTGCTTTTGGCTGAACGCGCGCGTGGATTTCTACCAAACGACGTGAAAAGCATGCCGATGCTGCTTTTTTTAACATCCGCACATGGATTTGTGCCAAAACGCGTTTTAAGCATGCGCATGCATCTTTTGGTAGACGCGGACGCAGTTTTCTGCAAAACCACACGATATGCATGCAAATGGTGCTTTTGGCAGAACGCGCGTGTGGATTTCTACCAAACGACGTGAAAAGCACGCCGATGCTGCTCTTTTTAACATCCGCACATGGATTTGTGCCAAAACGCGTTTTTAGCATGCACATGCATCTTTTGGTAGACGCGGACGCAGTTTTCTGCAAAACCACACGATATGCATGCAAATGGTGCTTTTGGCAGAACGCGCGTGTGGATTTCTACCAAACGACGTGAAAAGCATGCCGATGCTGCTCTTTTTAGCACCCGCACATGGATTTGTGCCAAAACGCGTTTTAAGCATGCGCATGCATCTTTTGGTAGATGCGGACGCAGTTTTCTGCAAAACCACACGATATGCATGCAAATGGTGGTTTTGGCAGAACGCGCGCGTGGATTTCTACCAAACGACGTGAAAAGTATGCCGATGCTGCTCTTTTTAACATCCGCACATGGATTTGTGCCAAAACGCGTTTTAAGCATGCGCATGCATCTTTTGGTAGACGCGGACGCAGTTTTCTGCAAAACCACACGATATGCATGCAAATGGTGCTTTTGGCAGAACGCGCGTGTGGATTTCTACCAAACGACGTGAAAAGCATGCCGATGCTGCTCTTTTTAGCACCCGCACATGGATTTGTGCCAAAACGCGTTTTAAGCATGCGCATGCATCTTTTGGTAGACGCGGACGCAGTTTTCTGCAAAACCACACGATATGCATGCAAATGGTGCTTTTGGCAGAACGCGCGTGTGGATTTCTACCAAACGACGTGAAAAGCATGCCGATGCTGCTCTTTTTAACATCCGCACATGGATTTGTGCCAAAACGCGTTTTAAGCATGCGCATGCATCTTTTGGTAGACGCGGACGCAGTTTTCTGCAAAACCACACGATAGGCATGCAAATGGTGCTTTTGGCAGAACGCGCGCGTGGATTTCTACCAAACGACGTGAAAAGCATGCCGATGCTGCTCTTTTTAACATCCGCACATGGATTTGTGCCAAAACGCGTTTTAAGCATGCGCATGCATCTTTTGGTAGACGCGGACGCAGTTTTCTGCAAAACCACACGATATGCATGCAAATGGTGCTTTTGGCAGAACGCGCGCGTGGATTTCTACCAAACGACGTGAAAAGCATGCCGATGCTGCTCTTTTTAACATCCGCACATGGATTTGTGCCAAAACGCGTTTTAAGCATGCGCATGCATCTTTTGGTAGACGCGGACGCAGTTTTCTGCAAAACCACACGATAGGCATGCAAATGGTGCTTTTGGCAGAACGCACGCGTGGATTTCTACCAAACGACGTGAAAAGCATGCCGATGCTGCTCTTTTTAACATCCGCACATGGATTTGTGCAAAAACGCGTTTTAAGCATGCGCATGCATCTTTTGGTAGACGCGGACGCAGTTTTCTGCAAAACCACACGATATGCATGCAAATGGTGCTTTTGGCAGAACGCGCGCGTGGATTTCTACCAAACGACGTGAAAAGCATGCCGATGCTGCTCTTTTTAACATCCGCACATGGATTTGTGCCAAAGCGCGTTTTAAGCATGCGCATGCATCTTTTGGTAGACGCGGACGCAGTTTTCTGCAAAACCACACGATATGCATGCAAATGGTGCTTTTGGCAGAACGCGCGTGTGGATTTCTACCAAACGACGTGAAAAGCATGCCGATGCTGCTCTTTTTAACATCCGCACATGGATTTGTGCCAAAGCGCGTTTTAAGCATGCGCATGCATCTTTTGGTAGACGCGGACGCAGTTTTCTGCAAAACCACACGATATGCATGCAAATGGTGCTTTTGGCAGAACGCGCGTGTGGATTTCTACCAAACGACGTGAAAAGCATGCCGATGCTGCTCTTTTTAACATCCGCACATGGATTTGTGCCAAAACGCGTTTTTAGCATGCACATGCATCTTTTGGTAGACGCGGACGCAGTTTTCTGCAAAACCACACGATATGCATGCAAATGGTGCTTTTGGGAGAACGCGCGTGTGGATTTCTACCAAACGACGTGAAAAGCATGCCGATGCTGCTCTTTTTAGCACCCGCACATGGATTTGTGCCAAAACGCGTTTTAAGCATGCGCATGCATCTTTTGGTAGATGCGGACGCAGTTTTCTGCAAAACCACACGATATGCATGCAAATGGTGGTTTTGGCAGAACGCGCGCGTGGATTTCTACCAAACGACGTGAAAAGCATGCCGATGCTGCTCTCTTTAACATCCGCACATGGATTTGTGCCAAAACGCGTTTTAAGCATGCGCATGCATCTTTTGGTAGACGCCGACGCAGTTTTCTGCAAAACCACACGATATGCATGCAAATGGTGCTTTTGGCAGAACGCGCGCGTGGATTTCTACCAAACGACGTGAAAAGCATGCCGATGCTGCTCTTTTTAACATCCGCACATGGATTTGTGCCAAAACGCGTTTTTAGCATGCACATGCATCTTTTGGTAGACGCGGACGCAGTTTTCTGCAAAACCACACGATATGCATGCAAATGGTGCTTTTGGCAGAACGCGCGTGTGGATTTCTACCAAACGACGTGAAAAGCATGCCGATGCTGCTCTTTTTAGCACCCGCACATGGATTTGTGCCAAAACGCGTTTTAAGCATGCGCATGCATCTTTTGGTAGACGCGGACGCAGTTTTCTGCAAAACCACACGATATGCATGCAAATGGTGCTTTTGGCAGAACGCGCGTGTGGATTTCTACCAAACGACGTGAAAAGCATGCCGATGCTGCTCTTTTTAACATCCGCACATGGATTTGTGCCAAAACGCGTTTTAAGCATGCGCATGCATCTTTTGGTAGACGCGGACGCAGTTTTCTGCAAAACCACACGATAGGCATGCAAATGGTGCTTTTGGCAGAACGCGCGCGTGGATTTCTACCAAACGACGTGAAAAGCATGCCGATGCTGGTCTTTTTAACATCCGCACATGGATTTGTGCCAAAACGCGTTTTAAGCATGCGCATGCATCTTTTGGTAGACGCGGACGCAGTTTTCTGCAAAACCACATGATATGCATGCAAATGGTGCTTTTGGCAGAACGCGCGCGTGGATTTCTACCAAACGACGTGAAAAGCATGCCGATGCTGCTCTTTTTAACATCCGCACATGGATTTGTGCCAAAGCGCGTTTTAAGCATGCGCATGCATCTTTTGGTAGACGCGGACGCAGTTTTCTGCAAAACCACACGATAGGCATGCAAATGGTGCTTTTGGCAGAACGCGCGCGTGGATTTCTACCAAACGACGTGAAAAGCATGCCGATGCTGCTCTTTTTAGCACCCGCACATGGATTTGCGCCAAAACGCGTTTTAAGCATGCGCATGCATCTTTTGGTAGACGCGGACGCAGTTTTCTGCAAAACCACACGATATGCATGCAAATGGTGCTTTTGGCAGAACGCGCGTGTGGATTTCTACCAAACGACGTGAAAAGCATGCCGATGCTGCTCTTTTTAACATCCGCACATGGATTTGTGCCAAAACGCGTTTCTAGCATGCACATGCATCTTTTGGTAGACGCGGACGCAGTTTTCTGCAAAACCACACGATATGCATGCAAATAGTGATTTTGGCAGAACGCGCGTGTGGATTTCTACCAAACGACGTGAAAAGCATGCCGATGCTGCTCTTTTTAGCACCCGCACATGGATGTGTGCCAAAACGCGTTTTAAGCATGCGCATGCATCTTTTGGTAGATGCGGACGCAGTTTTCTGCAAAACCACACGATATGCATGCAAATGGTGGTTTTGGCAGAACGCGCGCGTGGATTTCTACCAAACGACGTGAAAAGCATGCCGATGCTGCTCTTTTTAGCACCCGCACATGGATTTGTGCCAAAACGCGTTTTAAGCATGCGCATGCATCTTTTGGTAGACGCGGACGCAGTTTTCTGCAAAACCACACGATATGCATGCAAATGGTGCTTTTGGCAGAACGCGCGTGTGGATTTCTACCAAACGACGTGAAAAGCATGCCGATGCTGCTCTTTTTAACATCCGCACATGGATTTGTGCCAAAACGCGTTTTAAGCATGCGCATGCATCTTTTGGTAGACGCGGACGCAGTTTTCTGCAAAACCACACGATAGGCATGCAAATGGTGCTTTGGGCAGAACGCACGCGTGGATTTCTACCAAACGACGTGAAAAGCATGCCGATGCTGCTCTTTTTAACATCCGCACATGGATTTGTGCCAAAACGCGTTTTAAGCATGCGCATGCATCTTTTGGTAGACGCGGACGCAGTTTTCTGCAAAACCACACAATATGCATGCAAATGGTGCTTTTGGCAGAACGCGCGCGTGGATTTCTACCAAACGACGTGAAAAGCATGCCGATGCTGCTCTTTTTAACATCCGCACATGGATTTGTGCCAAAGCGCGTTTTAAGCATGCGCATGCATCTTTTGGTAGACGCGGACGCAGTTTTCTGCAAAACCACACGATAGGCATGCAAATGGTGCTTTTGGCAGAACGCGCGCGTGGATTTCTACCAAACGACGTGAAAAGCATGCCGATGCTGCTCTTTTTAGCACCCGCACATGGATTTGTGCCAAAACGCGTTTTAAGCATGCGCATGCATCTTTTGGTAGACGCGGACGCAGTTTTCTGCAAAACCACACGATAGGCATGCAAATGGTGCTTTTGGCAGAACGCACGCGTGGATTTCTACCAAACGACGTGAAAAGCATGCCGATGCTGCTCTTTTTAACATCCGCACATGGATTTGTGCAATAACGCGTTTTAAGCATGCGCATGCATCTTTTGGTAGACGCGGACGCAGTTTTCTGCAAAACCACACGATATGCATGCAAATGGTGCTTTTGGCAGAACGCGCGTGTGGATTTCTACCAAACGACGTGAAAAGCATGCCGATGCTGCTCTTTTTAACATCCGCACATGGATTTGTGCCAAAGCGCGTTTTAAGCATGCGCATGCATCTTTTGGTAGACGCGGACGCAGTTTTCTGCAAAACCACACGATATGCATGCAAATGGTGCTTTTGGCAGAACGCGCGTGTGGATTTCTACCAAACGACGTGAAAAGCATGCCGATGCTGCTCTTTTTAACATCCGCACATGGATTTGTGCCAAAACGCGTTTTTAGCATGCACATGCATCTTTTGGTAGACGCGGACGCAGTTTTCTGCAAAACCACACGATATGCATGCAAATGGTGCTTTTGGGAGAACGCGCGTGTGGATTTCTACCAAACGACGTGAAAAGCATGCCGATGCTGCTCTTTTTAGCACCCGCACATGGATTTGTGCCAAAACGCGTTTTAAGCATGCGCATGCATCTTTTGGTAGATGCGGACGCAGTTTTCTGCAAAAACACACGATATGCATGCAAATGGTGGTTTTGGCAGAACGCGCGCGTGGATTTCTACCAAACGACGTGAAAAGCATGCCGATGCTGCTCTTTTTAACATCCGCACATGGATTTGTGCCAAAACGCGTTTTAAGCATGCGCATGCATCTTTTGGTAGACGCGGACGCAGTTTTCTGCAAAACCACACGATATGCATGCAAATAGTGCTTTTGGCAGAACGCGCGTGTGGATTTCTACCAAACGACGTGAAAAGCATACCGATGCTGCTCTTTTTAGCACCCGCACATGGATTTGTGCCAAAACGCGTTTTAAGCATGCGCATGCATCTTTTGGTAGACGCCGACGCAGTTTTCTGCAAAACCACACGATATGCATGCAAATGGTGCTTTTGGCAGAACGCGCGCGTGGATTTCTACCAAACGACGTGAAAAACATGCCGATGCTGCTCTTTTTAACATCCGCACATGGATTTGTGCCAAAACGCGTTTTTAGCATGCACATGCATCTTTTGGTAGACGCGGACGCAGTTTTCTGCAAAACCACACGATATGCATGCAAATGGTGCTTTTGGCAGAACGCGCGTGTGGATTTCTACCAAACGACGTGAAAAGCATGCCGATGCTGCTCTTTTTAGCACCCGCACATGGATTTGTGCCAAAACGCGTTTTAAGCATGCGCATGCATCTTTTGGTAGACGCGGACGCAGTTTTCTGCAAAACCACACGATATGCATGCAAATGGTGCTTTTGGCAGAACGCGCGTGTGGATTTCTACCAAACGACGTGAAAAGCATGCCGATGCTGCTCTTTTTAACATCCGCACATGGATTTGTGCCAAAACGCGTTTTAAGCATGCGCATGCATCTTTTGGTAGACGCGGACGCAGTTTTCTGCAAAACCACACGATAGGCATGCAAATGGTGCTTTTGGCAGAACGCGCGCGTGGATTTCTACCAAACGACGTGAAAAGCATGCCGATGCTGGTCTTTTTAACATCCGCACATGGATTTGTGCCAAAACGCGTTTTAAGCATGCGCATGCATCTTTTGGTAGACGCGGACGCAGTTTTCTGCAAAACCACACGATATGCATGCAAATGGTGCTTTTGGCAGAACGCGCGCGTGGATTTCTACCAAACGACGTGAAAAGCATGCCGATGCTGCTCTTTTTAACATCCGCACATGGATTTGTGCCAAAGCGCGTTTTAAACATGCGCTTGCATCTTTTGGTAGACGCGGACGCAGTTTTCTGCAAAACCACACGATAGGCATGCAAATGGTGCTTTTGGCAGAACGCGCGCGTGGATTTCTACCAAACGACGTGAAAAGCATGCCGATGCTGCTCTTTTTAGCACCCGCACATGGATTTGTGCCAAAACGCGTTTTAAGTATGCGCATGCATCTTTTGGTAGACCCGGACGCAGTTTTCTGCAAAACCACACGATATGCATGCAAATGGTGCTTTTGGCAGAACGCGCGTGTGGATTTCTACCAAACGACGTGAAAAGCATGCCGATGCTGCTCTTTTTAACATCCGCACATGGATTTGTGCCAAAACGCGTTTTTAGCATGCACATGCATCTTTTGGTAGACGCGGACGCAGTTTTCTGCAAAACCACACGATATGCATGCAAATAGTGCTTTTGGCAGAACGCGCGTGTGGATTTCTACCAAACGACGTGAAAAGCATGCCGATGCTGCTCTTTTTAGCACCCGCACATGGATTTGTGCCAAAACGCGTTTTAAGCATGCGCATGCATCTTTTGGTAGATGCGGACGCAGTTTTCTGCAAAACCACACGATATGCATGCAAATGGTGGTTTTGGCAGAACGCGCGCGTGGATTTCTACCAAACGACGTGAAAAGCATGCCGATGCTGCTCTTTTTAGCACCCGCACATGGGTTTGTGCCAAAACGCGTTTTAAGCATGCGCATGCATCTTTTGGTAGACGCGGACGCAGTTTTCTGCAAAACCACACGATATGCATGCAAATGGTGCTTTTGGCAGAACGCGCGTGTGGATTTCTACCAAACGACGTGAAAAGCATGCCGATGCTGCTCTTTTTAACATCCGCACATGGATTTGTGCCAAAACGCGTTTTAAGCATGCGCATGCATCTTTTGGTAGACGCGGACGCAGTTTTCTGCAAAACCACACGACAGGCATGCAAATGGTGCTTTGGGCAGAACGCACGCGTGGATTTCTACCAAACGACGTGAAAAGCATGCCGATGCTGCTCTTTTTAACATCCGCACATGGATTTGTGCCAAAACGCGTTTTAAGCATGCGCATGCATCTTTTGGTAGACGCGGACGCAGTTTTCTGCAAAACCACACGATAGGCATGCAAATGGTGCTTTTGGCAGAGCGCGCGCGTGGATTTCTACCAAACGACGTGAAAAGCATGCCGATGCTGCTCTTTTTAGCACC
The DNA here is from genome assembly GCF_050947875.1 of Dermacentor variabilis. Classification (NCBI taxonomy): domain Eukaryota; kingdom Metazoa; phylum Arthropoda; class Arachnida; order Ixodida; family Ixodidae; genus Dermacentor; species Dermacentor variabilis. The sequence continues at coordinate 24,029 of NW_027460409.1, read as the reverse complement.
CGCACATGGATTTGTGCCAAAACGCGTTTTAAGCATGCGCATGCATCTTTTGGTAGACGCGGACGCAGTTTTCTGCAAAACCACACGATATGCATGCAAATGGTGCTTTTGGCAGAACGCGCGCGTGGATTTCTACCAAACGACGTGAAAAGCATGCCGATGCTGCTCTTTTTAGCACCCGCACATGGATTTGTGCCAAAACGCGTTTTAAGCATGCGCATGCATCTTTTGGTAGACGCGGACGCAGTTTTCTGCAAAACCACACGATATGCATGCAAATGGTGCTTTTGGCAGAACGCGCGCGTGGATTTCTACCAAACGACGTGAAAAGCATGCCGATGCTGCTCTTTTTAACATCCGCACATGGATTTGTGCCAAAGCGCGTTTTAAGCATGCGCATGCATCTTTTGGTAGACGCGGACGCAGTTTTCTGCAAAACCACACGATATGCATGCAAATGGTGCTTTTGGCAGAACGCGCAAGTGGATTTCTACCAAACGACGTGAAAAGCATGCCGATGCTGCTCTTTTTAACATCCGCACATGGATTTGTGCCAAAACGCGTTTTTAGCATGCACATGCATCTTTTGGTAGACGCGGACGCAGTTTTCTGCAAAACCACACGATATGCATGCAAATGGTGCTTTTGGCAGAACGCGCGTGTGGATTTCTACCAAACGACGTGAAAAGCATGCCGATGCTGCTCTTTTTAACATCCGCACATGGATTTGTGCCAAAACGCGTTTTTAGCATGCACATGCATCTTTTGGTAGACGCGGACGCAGTTTTCTGCAAAACCACACGATATGCATGCAAATAGTGCTTTTGGCAGAACGCGCGTGTGGATTTCTACCAAACGACGTGAAAAGCATGCCGATGCTGCTCTTTTTAGCACCCGCACATGGATTTGTGCCAAAACGCGTTTTAAGCATGCGCATGCATCTTTTGGTAGATGCGGACGCAGTTTTCTGCAAAACCACACGATATGCATGCAAATGGTGGTTTTGGCAGAACGCGCGCGTGGATTTCTACCAAACGACGTGAAAAGCATGCCGATGCTGCTCTTTTTAGCACCCGCACATGGATTTGTGCCAAAACGCGTTTTAAGCATGCGCATGCATCTTTTGGTAGACGCGGACGCAGTTTTCTGCAAAACCACACGATATGCATGCAAATGGTGCTTTTGGCAGAACGCGCGTGTGGATTTCTACCAAACGACGTGAAAAGCATGCCGATGCTGCTCTTTTTAACATCCGCACATGGATTTGTGCCAAAACGCGTTTTAAGCATGCGCATGCATCTTTTGGTAGACGCGGACGCAGTTTTCTGCAAAACCACACGATAGGCATGCAAATGGTGCTTTGGGCAGAACGCACGCGTGGATTTCTACCAAACGACGTGAAAAGCATGCCGATGCTGCTCTTTTTAACATCCGCACATGGATTTGTGCCAAAACGCGTTTTAAGCATGCGCATGCATCTTTTGGTAGACGCGGACGCAGTTTTCTGCAAAACCACACAATATGCATGCAAATGGTGCTTTTGGCAGAACGCGCGCGTGGATTTCTACCAAACGACGTGAAAAGCATGCCGATGCTGCTCTTTTTAACATCCGCACATGGATTTGTGCCAAAGCGCGTTTTAAGCATGCGCATGCATCTTTTGGTAGACGCGGACGCAGTTTTCTGCAAACCCACAAGATAGGCATGCAAATGGTGCTTTTGGCAGAACGCACGCGTGGATTTCTACCAAACGACGTGAAAAGCATGCCGATGCTGCTCTTTTTAACATCCGCACATGGATTTGTGCCAAAACGCGTTTTAAGCATGCGCATGCATCTTTTGGTAGACGCGGACGCAGTTTTCTGCAAAACCACACGATATGCATGCAAATGGTGCTTTTGGAAGAACGCGCGCGTGGATTTCTACCAAACGACGTGAAAAGCATGCCGATGCTGCTCTTTTTAACATCCGCACATGGATTTGTGCCAAAACGCGTTTTAAGCATGCGCATGCATCTTTTGGTAGACGCGGACGCAGTTTTCTGCAAAACCACACGATAGGCATGCAAATGGTGCTTTTGGCAGAACGCACGCGTGGATTTCTACCAAACGACGTGAAAAGCATGCCGATGCTGCTCTTTTTAACATCCGCACATGGATTTGTGCAAAAACGCGTTTTAAGCATGCGCATGCATCTTTTGGTAGACGCGGACGCAGTTTTCTGCAAAACCACACGATATGCATGCAAATGGTGCTTTTGGCAGAACGCGCGCGTGGATTTCTACCAAACGACGTGAAAAGCATGCCGATGCTGCTCTTTTTAACATCCGCACATGGATTTGTGCCAAAGCGCGTTTTAAGCATGCGCATGCATCTTTTGGTAGACGCGGACGCAGTTTTCTGCAAAACCACACGATATGCATGCAAATGGTGCTTATGGCAGAACGCGCGTGTGGATTTCTACCAAACGACGTGAAAAGCATGCCGATGCTGCTCTTTTTAACATCCGCACATGGATTTGTGCCAAAACGCGTTTTTAGCATGCACATGCATCTTTTGGTAGACGCGGACGCAGTTTTCTGCAAAACCACACGATATGCATGCAAATGGTGCTTTTGGCAGAACGCGCGTGTGGATTTCTACCAAACGACGTGAAAAGCATGCCGATGCTGCTCTTTTTAACATCCGCACATGGATTTGTGCCAAAGCGCGTTTTAAGCATGCGCATGCATCTTTTGGTAGACGCGGACACAGTTTTCTGCAAAACCACACGATATGCATGCAAATGGTGCTTTTGGCAGAACGCGCGTGTGGATTTCTACCAAACGACGTGAAAAGCATGCCGATGCTGCTCTTTTTAACATCCGCACATGGATTTGTGCCAAAACGCGTTTTTAGCATGCACATGCATCTTTTGGTAGACGCGGACGCAGTTTTCTGCAAAACCACACGATATGCATGCAAATGGTGCTTTTGGCAGAACGCGCGTGTGGATTTCTACCAAACGACGTGAAAAGCATGCCGATGCTGCTCTTTTTAGCACCCGCACATGGATTTGTGCCAAAACGCGTTTTAAGCATGCGCATGCATCTTTTGGTAGATGCGGACGCAGTTTTCTGCAAAACCACACGATATGCATGCAAATGGTGGTTTTGGCAGAACGCGCGCGTGGATTTCTACCAAACGACGTGAAAAGCATGCCGATGCTGCTCTTTTTAACATCCGCACATGGATTTGTGCCAAAACGCGTTTTAAGCATGCGCATGCATCTTTTGGTAGACGCGGACGCAGTTTTCTGCAAAACCACACGATATGCATGCAAATGGTGCTTTTGGCAGAACGCGCGTGTGGATTTCTACCAAACGACGTGAAAAGCATGCCGATGCTGCTCTTTTTAGCACCCGCACATGGATTTGTGCCAAAACGCGTTTTAAGCATGCGCATGCATCTTTTGGTAGACGCGGACGCAGTTTTCTGCAAAACCACACGATAGGCATGCAAATGGTGCTTTTGGCAGAACGCGCGCGTGGATTTCTACCAAACGACGTGAAAAGCATGCCGATGCTGCTCTTTTTAACATCCGCACATGGATTTGTGCCAAAACGCGTTTTTAGCATGCACATGCATCTTTTGGTAGACGCGGACGCAGTTTTCTGCAAAACCACACGATATGCATGCAAATGGTGCTTTTGGCAGAACGCGCGTGTGGATTTCTACCAAACGACGTGAAAAGCATGCCGATGCTGCTCTTTTTAGCACCCGCACATGGATTTGTGCCAAAACGCGTTTTTAGCATGCACATGCATCTTTTGGTAGACGCGGACGCAGTTTTCTGCAAAACCACACGATATGCATGCAAATAGTGCTTTTGGCAGAACGCGCGTGTGGATTTCTACCAAACGACGTGAAAAGCATGCCGATGCTGCTCTTTTTAGCACCCGCACATGGATTTGTGCCAAAACGCGTTTTAAGCATGCGCATGCATCTTTTGGTAGATGCGGACGCAGTTTTCTGCAAAACCACACGATATGCATGCAAATGGTGGTTTTGGCAGAACGCGCGCGTGGATTTCTACCAAACGACGTGAAAAGCATGCCGATGCTGCTCTTTTTAGCACCCGCACATGGATTTGTGCCAAAACGCGTTTTAAGCATGCGCATGCATCTTTTGGTAGACGCGGACGCAGTTTTCTGCAAAACCACACGATATGCATGCAAATGGTGCTTTTGGCAGAACGCGCGTGTGGATTTCTACCAAACGACGTGAAAAGCATGCCGATGCTGCTCTTTTTAACATCCGCACATGGATTTGTGCCAAAACGCGTTTTAAGCATGCGCATGCATCTTTTGGTAGACGCGGACGCAGTTTTCTGCAAAACCACACGATAGGCATGCAAATGGTGCTTTTGGCAGAACGCACGCGTGGATTTCTACCAAACGACGTGAAAAGCATGCCGATGCTGCTCTTTTTAACATCCGCACATGGATTTGTGCCAAAACGCGTTTTAAGCATGCGCATGCATCTTTTGGTAGACGCGGACGCAGTTTTCTGCAAAACCACACGATATGCATGCAAATGGTGCTTTTGGCAGAACGCGCGCATGGATTTCTACCAAACGACGTGAAAAGCATGCCGATGCTGCTCTTTTTAGCACCCGCACATGGATTTGTGCCAAAACGCGTTTTTAGCATGCACATGCATCTTTTGGTAGACGCGGACGCAGTTTTCTGCAAAACCACACGATATGCATGCAAATTGTGCTTTTGGCAGAACGCGCGTGTGGATTTCTACCAAACGACGTGAAAAGCATGCCGATGCTGCTCTTTTTAGCACCCGCACATGGATTTGTGCCAAAGCGCGTTTTAAGCATGCGCATGCATCTTTTGGTAGACGCGGACGCAGTTTTCTGCAAAACCACACGATAGCATGCAAATGGTGCTTTTGGCAGAACGCGCGTGTGGATTTCTACCAAACGACGTGAAAAGCATGCCGATGCTGCTCTTTTTAGCACCCGCACATGGATTTGTGCCAAAACGCGTTTTAAGCATGCGCATGCATCTTTTGGTAGACGCGGACGCAGTTTTCTGCAAAACCACACGATATGCATGCAAATGGTGCTTTTGGCAGAACGCGCGTGTGGATTTCTACCAAACGACGTGAAAAGCATGCCGATGCTGCTCTTTTTAACATCCGCACATGGATTTGTGCCAAAACGCGTTTTTAGCATGCACATGCATCTTTTGGTAGACGCGGACGCAGTTTTCTGCAAAACCACACGATATGCATGCAAATGGTGCTTTTGGCAGAACGCGCGTGTGGATTTCTACCAAACGACGTGAAAAGCATGCCGATGCTGCTCTTTTTAACATCCGCACATGGATTTGTGCCAAAACGCGTTTTTAGCATGCACATGCATCTTTTGGTAGACGCGGACGCAGTTTTCTGCAAAACCACACGATATGCATGCAAATGGTGCTTTTGGCAGAACGCGCGTGTGGATTTCTACCAAACGACGTGAAAAGCATGCCGATGCTGCTCTTTTTAACATCCGCACATGGATTTGTGCCAAAGCGCGTTTTAAGCATGCGCATGCATCTTTTGGTAGACGCGGACGCAGTTTTCTGCAAAACCACACGATAGGCATGCAAATGGTGCTTTTGGCAGAACGCGCGTGTGGATTTCTACCAAACGACGTGAAAAGCATGCCGATGCTGCTCTTTTTAGCACCCGCACATGGATTTGTGCCAAAACGCGTTTTAAGCATGCGCATGCATCTTTTGGTAGACGCGGACGCAGTTTTCTGCAAAACCACACGATATGCATGCAAATGGTGCTTTTGGCAGAACGCGCGCGTGGATTTCTACCAAACGACGTGAAAAGCATGCCGATGCTGCTCTTTTTAACATCCGCACATGGATTTGTGCCAAAGCGCGTTTTAAGCATGCGCATGCATCTTTTGGTAGACGCGGACGCAGTTTTCTGCAAAACCACACGATAGGCATGCAAATGGTGCTTTTTGCAGAACGCGCGTGTGGATTTCTACCAAACGACGTGAAAAGCATGCCGATGCTGCTCTTTTTAGCACCCGCACATGGATTTGTGCCAAAACGCGTTTTAAGCATGCGCATGCATCTTTTGGTAGACGCGGACGCAGTTTTCTGCAAAACCACACGATATGCATGCAAATGGTGCTTTTGGCAGAACGCGCGCGTGGATTTCTACCAAACGACGTGAAAAGCATGCCGATGCTGCTCTTTTTAACATCCGCACATGGATTTGTGCCAAAACGCGTTTTAAGCATGCGCATGCATCTTTTGGTAGACGCGGACGCAGTTTTCTGCAAAACCACACGATAGGCATGCAAATGGTGCTTTTGGCAGAACGCGCGCATGGATTTCTACCAAACGACGTGAAAAGCATGCCGATGCTGCTCTTTTTAGCACCCGCACATGGATTTGTGCCAAAACGCGTTTTTAGCATGCACATGCATCTTTTGGTAGACGCGGACGCAGTTTTCTGCAAAACCACACGATATGCATGCAAATGGTGCTTTTGGCAGAACGCGCGTGTGGATTTCTACCAAACGACGTGAAAAGCATGCCGATGCTGCTCTTTTTAGCACCCGCACATGGATTTGTGCCAAAACGCGTTTTAAGCATGCGCATGCATCTTTTGGTAGACGCGGACGCAGTTTTCTGCAAAACCACACGATAGGCATGCAAATGGTGCTTTTGGCAGAACGCGCGTGTGGATTTCTACCAAACGACGTGAGAAGCATGCCGATGCTGCTCTTTTTAGCACCCGCACATGGATTTGTGCCAAAGCGCGTTTTAAGCATGCGCATGCATCTTTTGGTAGACGCGGACGCAGTTTTCTGCAAAACCACACGATATGCATGCAAATGGTGCTTTTGGCAGAACGCGCGTGTGGATTTCTACCAAACGACGTGAAAAGCATGCCGATGCTGCTCTTTTTAGCACCCGCACATGGATTTGTGCCAAAACGCGTTTTAAGCATGCGCATGCATCTTTTGGTAGACGCGGACGCAGTTTTCTGCAAAACCACACGATATGCATGCAAATGGTGCTTTTGGCAGAACGCGCGCGTGGATTTCTACCAAACGACGTGAAAAGCATGCCGATGCTGCTCTTTTTAACATCCGCACATGGATTTGTGCCAAAGCGCGTTTTAAGCATGCGCATGCATCTTTTGGTAGACGCGGACGCAGTTTTCTGCAAAACCACACGATAGGCATGCAAATGGTGCTTTTGGCAGAACGCGCGTGTGGATTTCTACCAAACGACGTGAAAAGCATGCCGATGCTGCTCTTTTTAGCACCCGCACATGGATTTGTGCCAAAACGCGTTTTAAGCATGCGCATGCATCTTTTGGTAGACGCGGACGCAGTTTTCTGCAAAACCACACGATATGCATGCAAATGGTGCTTTTGGCAGAACGCGCGCGTGGATTTCTACCAAACGACGTGAAAAGCATGCCGATGCTGCTCTTTTTAACATCCGCACATGGATTTGTGCCAAAACGCGTTTTAAGCATGCGCATGCATCTTTTGGTAGACGCGGACGCAGTTTTCTGCAAAACCACACGATAGGCATGCAAATGGTGCTTTTGGCAGAACGCGCGCATGGATTTCTACCAAACGACGTGAAAAGCATGCCGATGCTGCTCTTTTTAGCACCCGCACATGGATTTGTGCCAAAACGCGTTTTTAGCATGCACATGCATCTTTTGGTAGACGCGGACGCAGTTTTCTGCAAAACCACACGATATGCATGCAAATGGTGCTTTTGGCAGAACGCGCGTGTGGATTTCTACCAAACGACGTGAAAAGCATGCCAATGCTGCTCTTTTTAGCACCCGCACATGGATTTGTGCCAAAGCGCGTTTTAAGCATGCGCATGCATCTTATGGTAGACGCGGACGCAGTTTTCTGCAAAACCACACGATATGCATGCAAATGGTGCTTTTGGCAGAACGCGCGTGTGGATTTCTATCAAACGACGTGAAAAGCATGCCGATGCTGCTCGTTTTAGCACCCGCACATGGATTTGTGCCAAAACGCGTTTTAAGCATGCGCATGCATCTTTTGGTAGACGCGGACGCAGTTTTCTGCAAAACCACACGATATGCATGCAAATGGTGCTTTTGGCAGAACGCGCGCGTGGATTTCTACCAAACGACGTGAAAAGCATGCCGATGCTGCTCTTTTTAACATCCGCACATGGATTTGTGCCAAAGCGCGTTTTAAGCATGCGCATGCATCTTTTGGTAGACGCGGACGCAGTTTTCTGCAAAACCACACGATAGGCATGCAAATGGTGCTTTTGGCAGAACGCGCGCATGGATTTCTACCAAACGACGTGAAAAGCATGCCGATGCTGCTCTTTTTAGCACCCGCACATGGATTTGTGCCAAAACGCGTTTTAAGCATGCGCATGCATCTTTTGGTAGACGCGGACGCAGTTTTCTGCAAAACCACACGATATGCATGCAAATGGTGCTTTTGGCAGAACGCGCGCGTGGATTTCTACCAAACGACGTGAAAAGCATGCCGATGCTGCTCTTTTTAACATCCGCACATGGATTTGTGCCAAAACGCGTTTTAAGCATGCGCATGCATCTTTTGGTAGACGCGGACGCAGTTTTCTGCAAAACCACACGATAGGCATGCAAATGGTGCTTTTGGCAGAACGCGCGCGTGGATTTCTACCAAACGACGTGAAAAGCATGCCGATGCTGCTCTTTTTAGCACCCGCACATGGATTTGTGCCAAAACGCGTTTTTAGCATGCACATGCATCTTTTGGTAGACGCGGACGCAGTTTTCTGCAAAACCACACGATATGCATGAAAATGGTGCTTTTGGCAGAACGCGCGTGTGGATTTCTACCAAACGACGTGAAAAGCATGCCGATGCTGCTCTTTTTAACATCCGCACATGGATTTGTGCCAAAACGCGTTTTTAGCATGCACATGCGTCTTTTGGTAGACGCGGACGCAGTTTTCTGCAAAACCACACGATATGCATGCAAATGGTGCTTTTGGCAGAACGCGCTTGTGGATTTCTACCAAACGACGTGAAAAGCATGCCGATGCTGCTCTTTTTAACATCCGCACATGGATTTGTGCCAAAGCGCGTTTTAAGCATGCGCATGCATCTTTTGGTAGACGCGGACGCAGTTTTCTGCAAAACCACACGATAGGCATGCAAATGGTGCTTTTGGCAGAACGCGCGTGTGGATTTCTACCAAACGACGTGAAAAGCATGCCGATGCTGCTCTTTTTAGCACCCGCACATGGATTTGTGCCAAAACGCGTTTTAAGCATGCGCATGCATCTTTTGGTAGACGCGGACGCAGTTTTCTGCAAAACCACACGATATGCATGCAAATGGTGCTTTTGGCAGAACGCGCGCGTGGATTTCTACCAAACGACGTGAAAAGCATGCCGATGCTGCTCTTTTTAACATCCGCACATGGATTTGTGCCAAAGCGCGTTTTAAGCATGCGCATGCATCTTTTGGTAGACGCGGACGCAGTTTTCTGCAAAACCACACGATAGGCATGCAAATGGTGCTTTTTGCAGAACGCGCGTGTGGATTTCTACCAAACGACGTGAAAAGCATGCCGATGCTGCTCTTTTTAGCACCCGCACATGGATTTGTGCCAAAACGCGTTTTAAGCATGCGCATGCATCTTTTGGTAGACGCGGACGCAGTTTTCTGCAAAACCACACGATATGCATGCAAATGGTGCTTTTGGCAGAACGCGCGCGTGGATTTCTACCAAACGACGTGAAAAGCATGCCGATGCTGCTCTTTTTAACATCCGCACATGGATTTGTGCCAAAACGCGTTTTAAGCATGCGCATGCATCTTTTGGTAGACGCGGACGCAGTTTTCTGCAAAACCACACGATAGCATGCAAATGGTGCTTTTGGCAGAACGCGCGCATGGATGTTCTACCAAACGACGTGAAAAGCATGCCGATGCTGCTCTTTTTAGCACCCGCACATGGATTTGTGCCAAAACGCGTTTTTTAGCATGCACATGCATCTTTGGTAGACGCGGACGCAGTTTTCTGCAAAACCACACGATATGCATGCAAATGGTGCTTTTGGCAGAATGCGCGTGTGGATTTCTACCAAACGACGTGAAAAGCATGCCGATGCTGCTCTTTTTAGCACCCGCACATGGATTTGTGCCAAAACGCGTTTTAAGCATGCGCATGCATTCTTTTGGTAGACGCGGACGCAGTTTTCTGCAAAACCACACGATAGGCATGCAAATGGTGCTTTTGGCACAACGCGCGTGTGGATTTCTACCAAACGACGTGAAAAGCATGCCGATGCTGCTCTTTTTAGCACCCGCACATGGATTCTGTGCAAAGCGCGTTTAAAGCATGCGCATGCATCTTTTGGTAGACGCGGACGCAGTTTTCTCTGCAAAACCACACGATATGCATGCAAATGGTGCTTTTGGCAGAACGCGCGTGTGGATTTCTACCAAACGACGTGAAAAGCATGCCGATGCTGCTCTTTTAGCACCCGCACATGGATTTGTGCCAAAACGCGTTTTAAGCATGCGCATGCATCTTTTGGTAGACGCGGACGCAGTTTTCTGCAAAACCACACGATATGCATGCAAATGGTGCTTTTGGCAGAACGCGCGCGTGGATTTCTACCAAACGACGTGAAAAGCATGCCGATGCTGCTCTTTTTAACATCCGCACATGGATTTGTGCCAAAGCGCGTTTTAAGCATGCGCATGCATCTTTTGGTAGACGCGGACGCAGTTTTCTGCAAAACCACACGATAGGCATGCAAATGGTGCTTTGGCAGAACGCGCGTGTGGATTTCTACCAAACGACGTGAAAAGCATGCCGATGCTGCTCTTTTTAGCACCCGCACATGGATTTGTGCCAAAACGCGTTTTAGCATGCGCATGCATCTTTTGGTAGACGCGGACGCAGTTTTCTGCAAAACCACACGATATGCATGCAAATGGTGCTTTTGGCAGAACGCGCGCGTCGGATTTCTACCAAACGACGTGAAAAGCATGCCGATGCTGCTCTTTTTAACATCCGCACATGGATTTGTGCCAAAACGCGTTTTAAGCATGCGCATGCATCTTTTGGTAGACGCGGACGCAGTTTTCTGCAAAACCACACGATAGGCATGCAAATGGTGCTTTTGGCAGAACGCGCGTGTGGATTTCTACCAAACGACGTGAAAAGCATGCCGATGCTGCTCTTTTTAGCACCCCGCACATGGATTTGTGCCAAAACGCGTTTTAAGCATGCGCATGCATCTTTTGGTAGACGCGGACGCAGTTTTCTGCAAAACACACGATAGGCATGCAAATGGTGCTTTTGGCAGAACGCGTGTGTGGATTTCTAACCAAACGACGTGAAAAGCATGCCGATGCTGCTCTTTTTAGCACCCGCACATGGATTTGTGCCAAAACGCGTTTTAAAGCATGCGCATGCATCTTTTGGTAGACGCGGACGCAGTTTTCTGCAAAACCACACGATATGCATGCAAATGGTGCTTTTGGCAGAACGCGCGCGTGGATTTCTACCAAACGACGTGAAAAGCATGCCGATGCTGCTCTTTTTAACATCCGCACATGGATTTGTGCCAAAACGCGTTTTAAAGCATGCGCATGCATCTTTTGGTAGACGCGGACGCAGTTTTCTGCCAAAACCACACGATAGGCATGCAACATGGTGCTTTTGGCAGAACGCGCGCATGGATTTCTACCAAACGACGTGAAAAGCATGCCGATGCTGCTCTTTTTAGCACCCGCACATGGATTTGTGCCAAAACGCGTTTTTAGCATGCACATGCATCTTTTGGTAGACGCGGACGCAGTTTTCTGCAAAACCACACGATATGCATGCAAATGGTGCTTTTGGCAGAACGCGCGTGTGGATTTCTACCAAACGACGTGAAAAGCATGCCGATGCTGCTCTTTTTAGCACCCGCACATGGATTTGTGCCAAAGCGCGTTTTAAGCATGCGCATGCATCTTTTGGTAGACGCGGACGCAGTTTCCTGCAAAACCACACGATAGGCATGCAAATGGTGCTTTTGGCAGAACGCGCGTGTGGATTTCTACCAAACGACGTGAAAAGCATGCCGATGCTGCTCTTTTTAGCACCCGCACATGGATTTGTGCCAAAACGCGTTTTAAGCATGCGCATGCATCTTTTGGTAGACGCGGACGCAGTTTTCTGCAAAACCACACGATATGCATGCAAATGGTGCTTTTGGCAGAACGCGCGTGTGGATTTCTACCAAACGACGTGAAAAGCATGCCGATGCTGCTCTTTTTAACATCCGCACATGGATTTGTGCCAAAACGCGTTTTTAGCATGCACATGGATCTTTTGGTAGACGCGGACGCAGTTTTCTGCAAAACCACACGATATGCATGCAAATGGTGCTTTTGGCAGAACGCGCGTGTGGATTTCTACCAAACGACGTGAAAAGCATGCCGATGCTGCTCTTTTAACATCCGCACATGGATTTGTGCCAAAACGCGTTTTTAGCATGCACATGCATCTTTTGGTAGACGCGGACGCAGTTTTCTGCAAAACCACACGATATGCATGCAAATGGTGCTTTTGGCAGAACGCGCGTGTGGATTTCTACCAAACGACGTGAAAAGCATGCCGATGCTGCTCTTTTTAACATCCGCACATGGATTTGTGCCAAAGCGCGTTTTAAGCATGCGCATGCATCTTTTGGTAGACGCGGACGCAGTTTTCTGCAAAACCACACGATAGGCATGCAAATGGTGCTTTTGGCAGAACGCGCGTGTGGATTTCTACCAAACGACGTGAAAAGCATGCCGATGCTGCTCTTTTTAGCACCCGCACATGGATTTGTGCCAAAACGCGTTTTAAGCATGCGCATGCATCTTTTGGTAGACGCGGACGCAGTTTTCTGCAAAACCACACGATATGCATGCAAATGGTGCTTTTGGCAGAACGCGCGCGTGGATTTCTACCAAACGACGTGAAAAGCATGCCGATGCTGCTCTTTTTAACATCCGCACATGGATTTGTGCCAAAGCGCGTTTTAAGCATGCGCATGCATCTTTTGGTAGACGCGGACGCAGTTTTCTGCAAAACCACACGATAGGCATGCAAATGGTGCTTTTTGCAGAACGCGCGTGTGGATTTCTACCAAACGACGTGAAAAGCATGCCGATGCTGCTCTTTTTAGCACCCGCACATGGATTTGTGCCAAAACGCGTTTTAAGCATGCGCATGCATCTTTTGGTAGACGCGGACGCAGTTTTCTGCAAAACCACACGATATGCATGCAAATGGTGCTTTTGGCAGAACGCGCGCGTGGATTTCTACCAAACGACGTGAAAAGCATGCCGATGCTGCTCTTTTTAACATCCGCACATGGATTTGTGCCAAAACACGTTTTAAGCATGCGCATGCATCTTTTGGTAGACGCGGACGCAGTTTTCTGCAAAACCACACGATAGGCATGCAAATGGTGCTTTTGGCAGAACGCGCGCATGGATTTCTACCAAACGACGTGAAAAGCATGCCGATGCTGCTCTTTTTAGCACCCGCACATGGATTTGTGCCAAAACGCGTTTTTAGCATGCACATGCATCTTTTGGTAGACGCGGACGCAGTTTTCTGCAAAACCACACGATATGCATGCAAATGGTGCTTTTGCAGAACGCGCGTGTGGATTTCTACCAAACGACGTGAAAAGCATGCCGATGCTGCTCTTTTTAGCACCCGCACATGGATTTGTGCCAAAACGCGTTTTAAGCATGCGCATGCATCTTTTGGTAGACGCGGACGCAGTTTTCTGCAAAACCACACGATAGGCATGCAAATGGTGCTTTTGCAGAACGCGCGTGTGGATTTCTACCAAACGACGTGAAAAGCATGCCGATGCTGCTCTTTTTAGCACCCGCACATGGATTTGTGCCAAAGCGCGTTTTAAGCATGCGCATGCATCTTTTGGTAGACGCGGACGCAGTTTCTGCAAAACCACACGATATGCATGCAAATGGTGCTTTTTGGCAGAACGCGCGTGTGGATTTCTACCAAACGACGTGAAAAGCATGCCGATGCTGCTCTTTTTAGCACCCGCACATGGATTTGTGCCAAAACGCGTTTTAAGCATGCGCATGCATCTTTTGGTAGACGCGGACGCAGTTTTCTGCAAAACACAACGATATGCATGCAAATGGTGCTTTTGGCAGAACGCGCGCGTGGATTTCTACCAAACGACGTGAAAAGCATGCCGATGCTGCTCTTTTTAACATCCGCACATGGATTTGTGCCAAAGCGCGTTTTAAGCATGCGCATGCATCTTTTGGTAGACGCGGACGCAGTTTTCTGCAAAACCACACGATAGGCATGCAAATGGTGCTTTTGGCAGAACGCGCGTGTGGATTTCTACCAAACGACGTGAAAAGCATGCCGATGCTGCTCTTTTTTAGCACCCGCACATGGATTTCGTGCCAAACGCGTTTTAAGCATGCGCATGCATCTTTTGGTAGACGCGGACGCAGTTTTCTGCAAAACCACACGATATGCATGCAAATGGTGCTTTTGGCAGAACGCGCGCGTGGATTTCAACCAAACGACGTGAAAAGCATGCCGATGCTGCTCTTTTTAACATCCGCACATGGATTTGTGCCAAAACGCGTTTTAAGCATGCGCATGCATCTTTTGGTAGACGCGGACGCAGTTTTCTGCAAAACCACACGATAGGCATGCAAATGGTGCTTTTGGCAGAACGCGCGTGTGGATTTCTACCAAACGACGTGAAAAGCATGCCGATGCTGCTCTTTTTAGCACCCGCCACATGGATTTGTGCCAAAACGCGTTTTAAGCATGCGCATGCATCTTTGGTAGACGCGGACGCAGTTTTCTGCAAAACCACACGATAGGCATGCAAATGGTGCTTTTGGCAGAACGCGTGTGTGGATTTCTACCAAACGACGTGAAAAGCATGCCGATGCTGCTCTTTTTAGCACCCGCACATGGATTTGTGCCAAAACGCGTTTTAAGCATGCGCATGCATCTTTTGGTAGACGCGGACGCAGTTTTCTGCAAAACCACACGATATGCATGCAAATGGTGCTTTTGGCAGAACGCGCGCGTGGATTTCTACCAAACGACGTGAAAAGCATGCCGATGCTGCTCTTTTTAACATCCGCACATGGATTTGTGCCAAAACGCGTTTTAAGCATGCGCATGCATCTTTTGGTAGACGCGGACGCAGTTTTCTGCAAAACCACACGATAGCATGCAAATGGTGCTTTTGGCAGAACGCGCGCATGGATTTCTACCAAACGACGTGAAAAGCATGCCGATGCTGCTCTTTTTAGCACCCGCACATGGATTTGTGCCAAAACGCGTTTTTAGCATGCACATGCATCTTTTGGTAGACGCGGACGCAGTTTTCTGCAAAACCACACGATATGCATGCAAATGGTGCTTTTGGCAGAACGCGCGTGTGGATTTCTACCAAACGACGTGAAAAGCATGCGATGCTGCTCTTTTTAGCACCCGCACATGGATTTGTGCCAAAGCGCGTTTTAAGCATGCGCATGCATCTTTTGGTAGACGCGGACGCAGTTTCCTGCAAAACCACACGATAGGCATGCAAATGGTGCTTTTGGCAGAACGCGCGTGTGGATTTCTACCAAACGACGTGAAAAGCATGCCGATGCTGCTCTTTTTAGCACCCGCACATGGATTTGGCCAAAACGCGTTTTAAGCATGCGCATGCATCTTTTGGTAGACGCGGACGCAGTTTTCTGCAAAACCACACGATATGCATGCAAATGGTGCTTTTGGCAGAACGCGCGTGTGGATTTCTACCAAACGACGTGAAAAGCATGCCGATGCTGCTCTTTTTAACATCCGCACATGGATTTGTGCCAAAACGCGTTTTTAGCATGCACATGGATCTTTTGGTAGACGCGGACGCAGTTTTCTGCAAAACCACACGATATGCATGCAAATGGTGCTTTTGGCAGAACGCGCGTGTGGATTTCTACCAAACGACGTGAAAAGCATGCCGATGCTGCTCTTTTTAACATCCGCACATGGATTTGTGCCAAAACGCGTTTTTAGCATGCACATGCATCTTTTGGTAGACGCGGACGCAGTTTTCTGCAAAACCACACGATATGCATGCAAATGGTGCTTTTGGCAGAACGCGCGTGTGGATT
Organism: Dermacentor variabilis; assembly: GCF_050947875.1. Lineage (NCBI taxonomy): Eukaryota > Metazoa > Arthropoda > Arachnida > Ixodida > Ixodidae > Dermacentor > Dermacentor variabilis. Next base: position 7,788 of record NW_027460409.1, on the reverse strand, counting down.
TCTACCAAACGACGTGAAAAGCATGCCGATGCTGCTCTTTTTAACATCCGCACATGGATTTGTGCCAAAGCGCGTTTTAAGCATGCGCATGCATCTTTTGGTAGACGCGGACGCAGTTTTCTGCAAAACCACACGATAGGCATGCAAATGGTGCTTTTGCAGAACGCGCGTGTGGATTTCTACAAACGACGTGAAAAGCATGCCGATGCTGCCTCTTTTTAGCACCCGCACATGGATTTGTGCCAAAACGCGTTTTAAGCATGCGCATGCATCTTTTGGTAGACGCGGACGCAGTTTTCCTGCAAAACCACACGATATGCATGCAAATGGTGCTTTTGGCAGAACGGCGCGCGTGGATTTCTACCAAACGACGTGAAAAGCATGCCGATGCTGCTCTTTTTAACATCCGCACATGGATTTGTGCCAAAGCGCGTTTTAAGCATGCGCATGCATCTTTTGGTAGACGCGGACGCAGTTTTCTGCAAAACCACACGATAGGCATGCAAATGGTGCTTTTTGCAGAACGCGCGTGTGGATTTCTACCAAACGACGTGAAAAGCATGCCGATGCTGCTCTTTTTAGCACCCGCACATGGATTTGTGCCAAAACGCGTTTTAAGCATGCGCATGCATCTTTTGGTAGACGCGGACGCAGTTTTCTGCAAAACCACACGATATGCATGCAAATGGTGCTTTTGGCAGAACGCGCGCGTGGATTTCTACCAAACGACGTGAAAAGCATGCCGATGCTGCTCTTTTTAACATCCGCACATGGATTTGTGCCAAAACGCGTTTTAAGCATGCGCATGCATCTTTTGGTAGACGCGGACGCAGTTTTCTGCAAAACCACACGATAGGCATGCAAATGGTGCTTTTGGCAGAACGCGCGCATGGATTTCTACCAAACGACGTGAAAAGCATGCCGATGCTGCTCTTTTTAGCACCCGCACATGGATTTGTGCCAAAACGCGTTTTTAGCATGCACATGCATCTTTTGGTAGACGCGGACGCAGTTTTCTGCAAAACCACACGATATGCATGCAAATGGTGCTTTTGGCAGAACGCGCGTGTGGATTTCTACCAAACGACGTGAAAAGCATGCCGATGCTGCTCTTTTTAGCACCCGCACATGGATTTGTGCCAAAACGCGTTTTAAGCATGCGCATGCATCTTTTGGTAGACGCGGACGCAGTTTTCTGCAAAACCACACGATAGGCATGCAAATGGTGCTTTTGGCAGAACGCGCGTGTGGATTTCTACCAAACGACGTGAAAAGCATGCCGATGCTGCTCTTTTTAGCACCCGCACATGGATTTGTGCCAAAGCGCGTTATAAAGCATGCGCATGCATCTTTTGGTAGACGCGACGCAGTTTTCTGCAAAACCACACGATATGCATGCAAATGGTGCTTTTGGCAGAACGCGCGTGTGGATTTCTACCAAACGACGTGAAAAGCATGCCGATGCTGCTCTTTTTAGCACCCGCACATGGATTTGTGCCAAACGCGTTTTAAGCATGCGCATGCATCTTTTGGTAGACGCGGACGCAGTTTTCTGCAAAACCACACGATATGCATGCAAATGGTGCTTTTGGCAGAACGCGCGCGTGGATTTCTACCAAACGACGTGAAAAGCATGCCGATGCTGCTCTTTTTTAACATCCGCACATGGATTTGTGCCAAAGCGCGTTTTAAGCATGCGCATGCATCTTTTGGTAGACGCGGACGCAGTTTTCTGCAAAACCACACGATAGGCATGCAAATGGTGCTTTTGGCAGAACGCGCGTGTGGATTTCTACCAAACGACGTGAAAAGCATGCCGATGCTGCTCTTTTTAGCACCCGCACATGGATTTGTGCCAAAACGCGTTTTAAGCATGCGCATGCATCTTTTGGTAGACGCGGACGCAGTTTTCTGCAAAACCACACGATATGCATGCAAATGGTGCTTTTGGCAGAACGCGCGCGTGGATTTCTACCAACGACGTGAAAAGCATGCCGATGCTGCTCTTTTTAACATCCGCACATGGATTTGTGCCAAAACGCGTTTTAAGCATGCGCATGCATCTTTTGGTAGACGCGGACGTAGTTTCTGCAAAACCACACGATAGGCATGCAAATGGTGCTTTTGGCAGAACGCGCGTGTGGATTTCTACCAAACGACGTGAAAAGCATGCCGATGCTGCTCTTTTTAGCACCCGCACATGGATTTGTGCCAAAGCGCGTTTAAAGCATGCGCATGCATCTTTTGGTAGACGCGGACGCAGTTTTCTGCAAACCACACGATATGCATGCAAATGGTGCTTTTGGCAGAACGCGCGTGTGGATTTCTACCAAACGACGTGAAAAGCATGCCGATGCTGCTCTTTTTAGCACCCGCACATGGATTTGTGCCAAAACGCGTTTTAAGCATGCGCATGCATCTTTTGGTAGACGCGGACGCAGTTTTCTGCAAAACCACACGATATGCATGCAAATGGTGCTTTTGGCAGAACGCGCGCGTGGATTTCTACCAAACGACGTGAAAAGCATGCCGATGCTGCTCTTTTTAACATCCGCACATGGATTTGTGCCAAAGCGCGTTTTAAGCATGCGCATGCATCTTTTGGTAGACGCGGACGCAGTTTTCTGCAAAACCACACGATAGGCATGCAAATGGTGCTTTTGGCAGAACGCGCGTGTGGATTTCTACCAAACGACGTGAAAAGCATGCCGATGCTGCTCTTTTTAGCACCCGCACATGGATTTGTGCCAAAACGCGTTTTAAGCATGCGCATGCATCTTTTGGTAGACGCGGACGCAGTTTTCTGCAAAACCACACGATATGCATGCAAATGGTGCTTTTGGCAGAACGCGCGCGTGGATTTCTACCAAACGACGTGAAAAGCATGCCGATGCTGCTCTTTTTAACATCCGCACATGGATTTGTGCCAAAACGCGTTTTAAGCATGCGCATGCATCTTTTGGTAGACGCGGACGCAGTTTTCCTGCAAAACCACACGATAGGCATGCAAATGGTGCTTTTGGCAGAACGCGCGTGTGGATTTCTACCAAACGACGTGAAAAGCATGCCGATGCTGCTCTTTTTAGCACCCGCACATGGATTTGTGCCAAAACGCGTTTTAAGCATGCGCATGCATCTTTTGGTAGACGCGGACGCAGTTTTCTGCAAAACCACACGATAGGCATGCAAATGGTGCTTTTGGCAGAACGCGCGTGTGGATTTCTACCAAACGACGTGAAAAGCATGCCGATGCTGCTCTTTTTAGCACCCGCACATGGATTTGTGCCAAAACGCGTTTTAAGCATGCGCATGCATCTTTTGGTAGACGCGGACGCAGTTTTCTGCAAAACCACACGATATGCATGCAAATGGTGCTTTTGGCAGAACGCGCGCGTGGATTTCTACCAAACGACGTGAAAAGCATGCCGATGCTGCTCTTTTTAACATCCGCACATGGATTTGTGCCAAAACGCGTTTTAAGCATGCGCATGCATCTTTTGGTAGACGCGGACGCAGTTTTCTGCAAAACCACACGATAGGCATGCAAATGGTGCTTTTGGCAGAACGCGCGCGTGGATTTCTACCAAACGACGTGAAAAGCATGCCGATGCTGCTCTTTTTAGCACCCGCACATGGATTTGTGCCAAAACGCGTTTTTAGCATGCACATGCATCTTTTGGTAGACGCGGACGCAGTTTTCTGCAAAACCACACGATATGCATGAAAATGGTGCTTTTGGCAGAACGCGCGTGTGGATTTCTACCAAACGACGTGAAAAAGCATGCCGATGCTGCTCTTTTTAACATCCGCACATGGATTTGTGCCAAAACGCGTTTTAAGCATGCGCATGCATCTTTTGGTAGACGCGGACGCAGTTTTCTGCAAAACCCACACGATAGGCATGCAAATGGTGCTTTTGGCAGAACGCGCGCATGGATTTCTACCAACGACGTGAAAAGCATGCCGATGCTGCTCTTTTTTAGCACCCGCACATGGATTGTGCCAAAACGCGTTTTTAGCATGCACATGCATCTTTTGGTAGACGCGGACGCAGTTTTCTGCAAAACCACACGATATGCATGCAAATGGTGCTTTTGGCAGAACGCGCGTGTGGATTTCTACCAAACGACGTGAAAAGCATGCCGATGCTGCTCTTTTTAGCACCCGCACATGGATTTGTGCCAAAACGCGTTTTAAGCATGCGCATGCATCTTTTGGTAGACGCGGACGCAGTTTTCTGCAAAACCACACGATAGGCATGCAAATGGTGCTTTTGGCAGAACGCGCGTGTGGATTTCTACCAAACGACGTGAAAAGCATGCCGATGCTGCTCTTTTTAGCACCCGCACATGGATTTGTGCCAAAGCGCGTTATAAGCATGCGCATGCATCTTTTGGTAGACGCGGACGCAGTTTTCTGCAAACCACACGATATGCATGCCAAATGTGCTTTTGGCAGAACGCGCGTGTGGATTTCTACCAAACGACGTGAAAAGCATGCCGATGCTGCTCTTTTTAGCACCCGCACATGGATTTGTGCAAAACGCGTTTTAAGCATGCGCATGCATCTTTTGGTAGACGGCGGACGCAGTTTTCTGCAAAACCACACGATATGCATGCAAATGGTGCTTTGGCAGAACGCGTGCGTGGATTTCTACCAAACGACGTGAAAAAGCATGCCGATGCTGCTCTTTTTAACATCCGCACATGGATTTGCGCCAAAGCGCGTTTTAAGCATGCGCATGCATCTTTTGGTAGACGCGGACGCAGTTTTCTGCAAAACCACACGATAGGCATGCAAATGGTGCTTTTGGCAGAACGCGCGCATGGATTTCTACCAAACGACGTGAAAAGCATGCCGATGCTGCTCTTTTTAGCACCCGCACATGGATTTGTGCCAAAACGCGTTTTAAGCGATGCGCATGCATCTTTTGGTAGACGCGGACACAGTTTTCTGCAAAACCACACGATATGCATGCAAATGGTGCTTTTGGCAGAACGCGCGCGTGGATTTCTACCAAACGACGTGAAAAGCATGCCGATGCTGCTCTTTTTAACATCCGCACATGGATTTGTGCCAAAACGCGTTTTAAGCATGCGCATGCATCTTTTGGTAGACGCGGACGCAGTTTTCTGCAAAACCACACGATAGGCATGCAAATGGTGCTTTTGGCAGAACGCGCGCGTGGATTTCTACCAAACGACGTGAAAAGCATGCCGATGCTGCTCTTTTTAGGCACCCGCACATGGGGATTTGTGCCAAAACGCGTTTTTAGCATGCACATGCATCTTTTGGTAGACGCGGACGCAGTTTTCTGCAAAACCACACGATATGCATGAAAATGGTGCTTTTGGCAGAACGCGCTTGTGGATTTCTACCAAACGACGTGAAAAGCATGCCGATGCTGCTCTTTTTAACATCCGCACATGGATTTGTGCCAAAACGCGTTTTTAGCATGCACATGCGTCTTTTGGTAGACGCGGACGCAGTTTTCTGCAAAACCACACGATATGCATGCAAATGGTGCTTTTGGCAGAACGCGCGTGTGGATTTCTACCAAACGACGTGAAAAGCATGCCGATGCTGCTCTTTTTAACATCCGCACATGGATTTGTGCCAAAGCGCGTTTTAAGCATGCGCATGCATCTTTTGGTAGACGCGGACGCAGTTTTCTGCAAAACCACACGATAGGCATGCAAATGGTGCTTTTGGCAGAACGCGCGTGTGGATTTCTACCAAACGACGTGAAAAGCATGCCGATGCTGCTCTTTTTAGCACCCGCACATGGATTTGTGCCTAAACGCGTTTTTAGCATGCACATGCATCTTTTGGGAGACGCGGACGCAGTTTTCTGCAAAACCACACGATATGCATGCAAATGGTGCTTTTGGCAGAACGCGCGTGTGGATTTCTACCGAACGACGTGAAAAGCATGCCGATGCTGCTCTTTTTAACATCCGCACATGGATTTGTGCCAAAACGCGTTTTAAGCATGCACATGCATCTTTTGGTAGACGCGGACGCAGTTTTCTGCAAAACCACACGATAGGCATGCAAATGGTGCTTTTGGCAGAACGCGCGCATGGATTTCTACCAAACGACGTGAAAAGCATGCCGATGCTGCTCTTTTTAGCACCCGCACATGGATTTGTGCCAAAACGCGTTTTTAGCATGCACATGCATCTTTTGGTAGACGCGGACGCAGTTTTCTGCAAAACCACACGATATGCATGCAAATGGTGCTTTTGGCAGAACGCGCGTGTGGATTTCTACCAAACGACGTGAAAAGCATGCCGATGCTGCTCTTTTTAGCACCCGCACATGGATTTGTGCCAAAGCGCGTTTTAAGCATGCGCATGCATCTTTTGGTAGACGCGGACGCAGTTTTCTGCAAAACCACACGATAGGCATGCAAATGGTGCTTTTGGCAGAACGCGCGTGTGGATTTCTACCAAACGACGTGAAAAGCATGCCGATGCTGCTCTTTTTAGCACCCGCACATGGATTTGTGCCAAAACGCGTTTTAAGCATGCGCATGCATCTTTTGGTAGACGCGGACGCAGTTTTCTGCAAAACCACACGATATGCATGCAAATGGTGCTTTTGGCAGAACGCGCGCGTGGATTTCTACCAAACGACGTGAAAAGCATGCCGATGCTGCTCTTTTTAACATCCGCACATGTATTTGTGCCAAAGCGCGTTTTAAGCATGCGCATGCATCTTTTGGTAGACGCGGACGCAGTTTTCTGCAAAACCACACGATAGGCATGCAAATGGTGCTTTTGGCAGAACGCGCGTGTGGATTTCTACCAAACGACGTGAAAAGCATGCCGATGCTGCTCTTTTTAGCACCCGCACATGGATTTGTGCCAAAACACGTTTTAAGCATGCGCATGCATCTTTTGGTAGACGCGGACGCAGTTTTCTGCAAAACCACACGATATGCATGCAAATGGTGCTTTTGGCAGAACGCGCGCGTGGATTTCTACCAAACGACGTGAAAAGCATGCCGATGCTGCTCTTTTTAACATCCGCACATGGATTTGTGCCAAAGCGCGTTTTAAGCATGTGCATGCATCTTTTGGTAGACGCGGACGCAGTTTTCTGCAAAACCACACGATAGGAATGCAAATGGTGCTTTTGGCAGAACGCGCGTGTGGATTTCTACCAAACGACGTGAAAAGCATGCCGATGCTGCTCTTTTTAGCACCCGCACATGGATTTGTGCCAAAACGCGTTTTAAGCATGCGCATGCATCTTTTGGTAGACGCGGACGCAGTTTTCTGCAAAACCACACGATATGCATGCAAATGATGCTTTTGGCAGAACGCGCGCGTGGATTTCTACCAAACGACGTGAAAAGCATGCCGATGCTGCTCTTTTTAACATCCGCACATGGATTTGTGCCAAAACGCGTTTTAAGCATGCGCATGCATCTTTTGGTAGACGCGGACGCAGTTTTCTGCAAAACCACACGATAGGCATGCAAATGGTGCTTTTGGCAGAACGCGCGCATGGATTTCTACCAAACGACGTGAAAAGCATGCCGATGCTGCTCTTTTTAGCACCCGCACATGGATTTGTGCCAAAACGCGTTTTTAGCATGCACATGCATCTTTTGGTAGACGCGGACGCAGTTTTCTGCAAAACCACACGATATGCATGCAAATGGTGCTTTTGGCAGAACGCGCGTGTGGATTTCTACCAAACGACGTGAAAAGCATGCCGATGCTGCTCTTTTTAGCACCCGCACATGGATTTGTGCCAAAACGCGTTTTTAGCATGCAC